>NC_137661.1:8695311-8938054 GCF_963422515.1 Blennius ocellaris | reverse complement strand
GGACACAGAACCTATGGCCTTTCCCCCCCCCGACATGAATGAGTGCAGTGTGCCTACCATAAAAACAACAATGAGGATGAGGGCAGATTCCCACAATGATGAGGAAGGGGATTCAGGTAGTACTCCAGTGGCAGGCTGAAGTCAGGCATGAGCACCACATGTCCCCTACAAGAAACAAGCAGAGGGCTGTCAGCTGCGAGACACATGGTGAAACATTAACCTTTTACACAGGCGACGGTTCGTGCGAGTTACAGTGGCGGCATTTATGGCCGCCAACCGCTTCCAAGTCACGGACCGCCGCGCTGAGGGTATATACCCTTTGGTGCTGCTCGCCGTGAAGAGCCGGAGTGTGACATGTCGCATAAAGGCTCCACTTATCGGCATTTGTCAACGTTTCAATCCACGCTCCCCCCCACTCCCCCCCCGGAACACACTGCTCGAGCACAAGTTTACATCGTTCTGGCTGCAAACGACGTGGGACGCCGCTGTCGTCAAAGTTTGTATCTGACACACACACACACACACACACACACACACACACACACACACACACACACACACACACACACACACACACACACACACACACACACACACACACACACACACACACACACACACACACACACACACACACAGCTGACTGAAGAACTGTAGAAATGAGACGGGTGGCACTCTCTACGACCCCGGGGGGGGGGGGGGGGGGGGGGAGGGGGGGCAAACACAGAAACCCCCTCATCGGAATCAGCAGTGACAACATGTCACAAGACGGACCGCGTTGCTCGGCGTGGTCGCGGCGCCTGTTGCATGTATATAACTGCACCGCGGCGAGAAGCTCGACTTGACGCTGGAGAGGAAAAGAAACGCGGCGCATGAGTCCTGAGTGAAGCAGCTGAATGAAAAAAAAAAAAAAAAAAAAAAGCGGGCCGCTCTTCCGTGTTGAAAGAAGCAATTGTGGGGGAGAGTGTGTCGTCGGAGCAGCTGAGCAGGAAACGGTTTCTATTTATAATGACGGGCAGAAGACGGAGATCTGGGTTCTGACTTACCCTTTGTCATACATGTAGTCGTCCTTTAGCGAGTTGGACGTCTCCTCACTTATAAAGATGGAGGGAATAACGATCTGCTTCATAATGTCCACTAGGAAAGAGAGGACAAACTGATGAGTGCAACATTGGGAGCATGTACATGAATCCAGTTGATTTGAATGGATCCAAATACGGAGGTTTTTTGATGGATCCGACTGAAGATCCATCAAAATTCCAATTCGATTTAGCTGAACAGCATTTTATGTTTATGAGAAATGACTCATCATTCAATCATTTTTTACACAAAACAGTCACTGGTCACTTTTTTTTTTTTTTACCCAACTTGTGTTTGGTCTCGTCGACATCTGATTGAGTAAAACTGTTGAAAGACTCAGGATCAATGTACATTTTAAAACTGCAACCTCATAGAGGGAAACTGTCCTGCAAAGACCCACTGCACTAAACGGCAATATACTACAATTATACTGAAATGAGAAGAAAGGTGTATTTTAACCCGTTCAAATAGATCTAAAGATCCAAAATAGAAGAGGAAGAAGAGGAAGAGGAAGAAGAGGAAGAGGAAGAGGAAGAAGAAGAAGAAAGAAGAAGAAGAAGAAGAAGAAGCAGAAGGAGGAGGAGGAGGAGGAGGAGGAGGAAGACGATCACTACAAACTAAATAGTTGACTTCAGCGAATGTGAGATGTAGTGAGAGATGAGGCGTGGCGTTCCTTGAGAAAATATTGTGAATTTAAGGCCACGTCTGATTGTAAAAGTCAGCCCCCTCCTCCTGGGAGCTCGGGGGCCCCGGGGGGGCCGTGTGGTGATGACTTACCGTCGTTGGATCCCATGCTGATTAAGTCATCGGAGTCCACATTGTGAACAATGGCTGCCTTGTAGCCGGCCTTCTGGGCATTGAGGACCTGATAGGAGACACAGCATTGACACCCTGATTGATCCCGTTTAAAGGAAAAGGCTGAACGGTTTGTCATATACAGCAACAAGACATGAACCAAATGAACACAACACAAACAGACAGAACCCCCCCCCCAGGAGAGAACACCCCCACACATGGACAACTACTGAACTAATCCTGGATTTTGTCTTTTAAACTGAATTCCCCTTTCGCGCACTAAATTCTTTGTCAGATACTAGAAATATTCCATTTCTCAATACGCTCACAGTCCCATTTTGCAGAAAGACGACAGAAATGAGACAATTTGTACCCCCCCCCCCCCCCCAAGTAGCAAAACTATCTATTTTGATGGCAGAACTTTGGAGATCACAACAGGGAAGAAAATCAAGAAAACGATGACCTGGAACATGACAGCAGTTACAATCATCCATCGAGAAATATCAAAATACTTGTAACAACAAATTGAATGTTTCTGCACACGGAATTAAATTAAAAAATTAAACTTAAGACACAGATAGCTGGTTGTGTATTAGAGAGACAGTGAGCTCGTCTTGTGTCCCCCCCCCCCCCCCATGACTATGAACTTCGAAGATGGCATTTTTCTATTCCGTTTCGGTAAAAAGTAAAGCCACGTGCACGTCGGCGGGTGTCGAAAGTGTTTAAGCTGTTGCATAAACATGCCACCGTGGTCAACACTCATTAATCAGAGACGTGTCGCCGCCCACCTCCTCTGCAGCATTAAAACAGATCGCCTGCAACAGTGCGTAACCTGCAGACTGTGGGGGGGGGGGGGGGGGGGGGGGGGCAATATTCTCGTGAAAGAAGCAATATGCATTAATGCTGTTGTGTATTAATACTGATACGTGCCGCCGTATGTGACGTGAACATCTTCCTGCTCCAACCGCAGCCTTTCTCCTCTTTGTTGTCGCTTTTTCCATCATTGTGCAGAATGGAACATTCAGCGACACCAAATCAGACCGTTTGCGAACGACGTCTGCTCTTTCCCACTTCAAAACGTGATAACCAACAATGCAATGATGTTAAGTGTTGCGATAAATTCAATAACTGCAGAATACGATTCAGTGTTTCTTCTCCCAATGAGCCAGATGCAAGCGTTTTATCTGCAGTTCCCACCTTTTAATAAACTTGGTGTGTTGTCAACAAGTCCCATGTTGTGTTCACGTAATGTTTGCTGAATGCCTTTTTTCAGCATGAAATCGGGAAAGAAAAAGAAAAAAAAATCAAAATCACACTTCAATGTTTATGCAGGTAAAAGGATTGATGGGTGACGAGGTGTTGTGGACTCCCACTTCGCTGGAAGCTTCCAGGTGTACTCACTTTTTTTTTTTTTTTTTAATAACACCTGAATTTTCACAGCTTTTGCACCCAGAACAGGCTGGAAGCCGCAGCTCACATGAATATTTTTTTTCAGACTGGTCGTGTACTAAAGATTGTGAAAATGCAATTTTTGCATCATCAAAAAAGTGATTTGCCTTCAGATGCAACAGTCTTACAACAGTTCACGTGTTTTGTGGGAATCAAAGGGAAACTTATTGATTTTTATCTTCTAACAAAGTCTGATGTCAGACTTTGGCGTCGAACTAAAGCATCACAATGTCTTAAAAAAAAAAAAAGGTCAGAGAAAAGACGACATGTCATCATTACTAGTTACTCACAGAATTAACGGCAGTAAATTAATGATAATAGCGGTAATCAAATTAAACAGGAATGGTAAGATGGTCATCTTTACGCCTCGCCGCCAAGGCAGGCACGAGAAACACTAATGCCAAATGTCATATCAAAATATTTAAGTAGAATTCATATTTCTCTCAATTCTCAGTACACATTTATAGATACATCTGTTTCTGTCCACGCTCGCCGTCGAAAATCCATTCAGCTCTCCAGAAAGTTCCACGTCACTCCATGAGGGACACGCAAACAATCTGGTGAATCATATTGTGTTTACAGGAATCAGAGCGATTACCAGGAACAAACAAGCCTCACATCCATCACTGTTCCAGAGGCACAAGGCGGTAAAGCGTGACGCGTCCTACCTCCCGGCTGCACAGGGCAGCGTGTGCTGCGTCATGGATGTGAGAGGGAGGGAGGGGGGGGGGGGGGGGTGCTTTCATCTGCAGGGAGTGTTGGCGGCTCTGACATGGCGGAGAGGCTAAAGTTTCCTGTGTGGCCATTGTTGCGGCTGCGGCAGGTGGGGGGGTGGGGGGGGGGGGAGGATGTGACAACATGACGCTGGAATGAATCCTTGCTCATTGTTCACGCGGGCAAAGGTAAACGCAGGGTAATAAAACGTTTCCTCGGAAGAGACGTGGAAAAATGATTTGCGCCACGTGTTGTAAAAAGCTGTGGCGTGGCAGAGCGGCGGACCGATTCCGATACCGTCTCTCCTGTGGCAAACATGTTTGAACATTTAGATTTTATTATTAACATTAAAGTCATGAATTCCAAAATAAAAAAGGTCTGATGAGTCATAAGAGATTCAAAAAACGGCACCTCACATATAACCCTGAATTCTAAAGAGAATAAATAAGACGTAGCCTATAGAGTCGACCGACTCTGTGGAAAAACACACAAATGAATGAAACCCAATTAAAGGACATCTGCTCCTTTCAAGCAAAGGATACGACGGGGTTTAACAAGCAAATCAGCGAAGACAACTCTTCTCTTGGCGTCACTGCTGCCCAGGTCTCTGAGGAAGCAACCGGCGGTAAATACAAGTCAGAACACGCGCCTCCCTACTGTGGTCAATGAACACCTATTTCCAGACCGACAGTGGGAACGACGTGAGTCTGGGTCACGTCCAACCAGACAATCGGTCGGGGGTTTTGGGGGGGGGGGTCACCCTGTCAAATATATGAAGGCTGTGAGACAAAAGTGAGGAGACGCCCGCATTAACCCTCCCCTTAAGACGCGGGTGCGTCTGTGCGTTAGACTGTGTCTCTGCCTCTTCACACAAGCATTGTGCTCCCATACCGCGACGCAAGGAAATCCACTTAGGACGTTGGATGTGCGTGCATTGTGGCCTGCGCGGACGCTCACGCCGAACAGCTACGCCTTTTGTCTGCCCCTTGTCATTGTAATTTTATGCACAGGCATACGTGAAGCAGTGTGTATGGCCGCCACGGCATTGTGGGCCCCAATGTGTGCTCGCCTGTGAGGCTGTATTGTATGGAGGTATCAATGGCCGCTGTGTGCGTCTCCAGGCAGCCCGTCTGCAAACGACACGTATGAGATACTGTGTGTGTGTGTGTGAGAGAGAGAGAGAGAGAGTGAAGAAAGGAAAGTGGGGAGGATATACATTTTTTTTCCCTTTGTTTATTTTTCTTAATATTCATGATAACACAAAGTGCAAAAATGAAAGCACCTATCGAAACGGCCATGCGGGGGAGCCTGCCATCCATCTTCTGTATTCATCACATACAGAATTTGGTCCATTTCGGAGCAAGTGACTCCACTGATCACCGGCGGGGGCAGTGTCGGGCAGTCCATCTGATATACCACCAGTGAAACCAGCGAAGAAGACAGTGGATTGGAATACAGCAGAGGTGACGAGGTACAAGCAGACCTGGACATTGAGATAAAGACGCCTCAAGGGACTTGTGTGAACAGTTCAGAAAGTTCTTCACTGTTAAAAGTTTAAAAAAACAAAACAAAACACACAAATCTTAAATACCACAAGGTACATGACTTTTTGCAGTTTTGAATCACCAATGCTTGTATTGGAAACCAACAACCTGCACCGCCCTCAGGTTTGTCTGTGAGCTCGACTTCATTTCCACATAAGGAGCGTCGTACTGACCAGTCGACAGCCGTCATCGCAACGGAATCTGACGGACTCGCGCGGCGACGGCGAGCGTCTGACGGCGAAATGTCTGGCAGAGAAAAGTGTGAAGGTGCAGCGTTAGAAGAAACCAGCCGTCTGCGTCTCCGTCCTGATCCGCTTCTTGGGGAAACCCGAGGCTACGCAAACCGTCAGTGGCACAACGCGAGCATATCTCCGACCCTCAGACGTCTGTGGCCAGGTTGCATTATGGGTAACGGGTGTCGGGAGTTTGACCTGAGAGCTGAAAGGGCTCTGGCCTGAAAATGGTAAGATATTCCTGGTCCTGCTGGATCACTTTGGGTTATTTTTGTCTCAGCCACTTAGATGGAAATTTTAATTATGCATGAACGAGAGGTGTTCGTCGGTGCCGTGACCGCTAAAGTCGACATACCTGAAATCTTGTACCATGAAAACCACCTGCAATCTGATGCACATAAACTGTCTGGTCCTGTCCAGAAGTCAGAAGTAGTAAGTTAGTCCCTGCTCTCCTTCTGCATGACTATCAGGACAAAACATTTGAATTAATCATGGGACTAAGAAAGGACATTTTTATTCATACAGTCATTTGAAGCTATTTATGGGTGCATACAGCAAAAAAACAAACCCAAAAACCAAACAAAGATTTGTGGCCTTCTTGCATGCAATAATAAAACTGCTCACGCCGAGTCAGTGTTAAACGTGAGCCGACTTAGCGGCTCTTGGGTTTTAGCGGTGGCGTCTTCTGATACGGACATTACTGTGCAGTCCATGTTGTCTGGCGGCGCTCTGGATGCCAGTGTGCGCTGTGGTGCGTCTGCCTGGAAATCTGAAGAGGAATTCAACCCCTTGTCGCTGGCTCACCCTTATGTTTGCATGGGCACGGGTCGAGAAAATCGAGACATTCCTGAGGCGAAAGCGAGGGACGAAAAAAAAACGAGACGCTGAAAAAACCTCCGCGAGTTCTACAAAGTCAATAATGCAAAGGCTCCGCGTGCGAACCAACGTGAAGAAACAAACGTGTTGGATCACAATGGACCTCTATCGGCATGACACATTGGACCATTTAACCTCATTTAAATAGTAGACATAGAACTTGAACTGCCACTGTGGGACGACAGTCACACCAAAAAAAAGGACCTTTTCCTAACTTGCCTTTCCAATGATCACCTCCCGTTTTTTCTCGTCTGAACGAGCTGTGGATTGAACACAAAGTGGAAGCATGAAAGAAATCTCCAGTTTGTTTTCTTTCTCTCCGTGGCGCTTTGTGGCGTCCTGGCTCAGAGCCAGACTCCGTCTGCAGCGCTCACACTGGAGGTTTGTACCGTACGTGGATCTCTAAAAAAGGCAGGTTGGACTCGTTTGATTAAGCTGTTGTTTCTGCCGGCTGCTCAGTGAATGGAACAAGCTTCAAAAAGGGGCTTTGTCAAATAGTCACATGAAAGTGGCGGCGATATTCATGTATATTAATCACTGTATTTAACACCACTCTGTAATTAGCAACCGGCTCGTCCTGGGTGATTGTTTCAGACGAGCTCCCGATGACCTCACTCTGAATCAGCTCACTTTACTCTGTGTGTGTGTGTGTGTGTGTGTGTGTGTGTGTGTGTGTGTGTGTGTGTGTGTGTGTGTGTGTGTGTGTGTGTGTGTGTGTACATTTGACAGTAATGAGCAAATAAATTACTATAATGAAAACAATGCAGTTACTTAAATGAAGATCGTTGCTTATTACATTGGTTGTAGAAGAAGA
Source organism: Blennius ocellaris (assembly GCF_963422515.1). NCBI lineage: Eukaryota > Metazoa > Chordata > Actinopteri > Blenniiformes > Blenniidae > Blennius > Blennius ocellaris. The sequence goes on along the minus strand of NC_137661.1, from coordinate 8,930,549 downwards.
TTCTTTCTCTCTGTACCGTTTCTATAATTGTTAACAACCCCCAACTGGACATTTATAAATTACTATTGTTAAATTACCATGTATGCATTAGATAGTGTTAATCTGCTGTGGCACAAACTAAAAGATCAAATATAAATCAGATACAATTATGAATTAGACATGTGTTTACCCAAAACATTATGGGACAAAAAAAAAAAAAAAGCTTTTAAACAGAAGATAAATGAAGGACATTTGTGTTTGGTAGAGTCTAAGTTTGAATGAGCCGTTTGGTAAGAGCAACCGTTACACTTGGCCCTTTTGCCCATCCAACAAACGCATCCTCCACATCAACGTGGCAAAAAAGAAGAAGAAGAAAAACAATAAGAAACAACAAATTACTACAAATACTTAATCTGTGAACCAAAAAATAAAATAAGAGTTTGACTCTGACTGGATAATAAAGCCGTCGCCGGTCTCATCTGACTATTTTTGTTTAATCAGCGCTCCATAAAGTTAGAAATGTTCTGTTGAAAGTACATGAAGTGAAGGTTTTCTACTGGCAAACTCACTGGTGGCACTTTTCAGTTGATATCAGAGTAATGGTGTATAAGCATAATGGAAAAAAAACAACAAAAAAACCACAAATATATTATTGGTTGAGTGTAAACATGTAGAAGGAGCCTGGTGCAGTCCTCCAACTGGAACTCATGGCCTCTCCTCTCCTTCCTTTCCTGTCTTTGTCCTCCCACATCCGTCTCTTCTTTAAGTCCCTGTCTTCCAGTCTCATTCCGCCCCTCGTCACGTGGAGGTTTGTACGACTGTCACGCAGCCTGCTGATGCTGGCAGTCTGAATTTGCATGAATCAAGACTTGACCTCAGCTTTGTGGAAATGAGTTTTGTTTTTTTTGCGGCACGGCCCACTTCAGATCGGTTTCAGTGTTACAGGTCAAATGCAAACCACTTCTCAGTGACGCCACTTTAGCTCTTTAACAGATTGAAGAAACATTAGGATGGACGGTTTAACCGTATTAAACCACTTTCTTTAAAACAACAGGCCAAAGGTTTTCGGCTCACTTACGGCAGTTGTTAATATGGTTCATAGTTCATGTCTCAGTATGTGATGTGTGTGTGTCACCTCCCTCAACTCTCCACTTCCTCTTTTTCTCTGCCCCCCACTCAAGTTTTCCCCCGCCCTTCTCCTGCCACCAGACCGGTCTTCCTTTCTCCTCCCCTCTGAAACGCCCATCTCTACACCCTCCGTTACCCTCCTCCTCCTCCTCCTCCTCCACTTCCTCAGAAACCCGCCCTGCTCAGTCCACAATATTCCCAGCCCCCCCCCCCCCCCCTCTCTGTTTCTTTAGTGTTTCACTGCACTATGCAGAGTTGGATTTTAGTTTCAAGGTCCAGTCGGCCGGTTAGATAAAGGGTTCAATAAAGCTGCAGAACACAGGGAGGGGCCAGGAACGCTGATAACACGCGTTGCATTTCCTGGAGACGTGAAAGGGCCTCGGTCTGAAGTGCAGGTGTCGTAAAAGACAAACTGAATGAGGCCCGATTCTGGATCGAACTGAAGTTCAAATTAAAATGTGATGTTCGTGTGTTGGTGTGGCTCGTGTCAGAAAGATCGCGCAGGTACATGAAGGTTGCTTTCTGTGCACTGTGTTATTTGAGCGTGAACGACGACGGTGTGTTCAGGAGCCAGAGGGAGCAGGATGAACCGTTTGTTGCCACAACAAACTGCGAACACCAGGTCACAGAAGATGTAATGATTCTGTCCCTCTCTCTCTCTCTCTCTCCCCCTCTCTCATGCACAAACACCCACATACCCACACCCACGAGCTAGTCATACATTCAGTCAGGCATAGTCATACGATGTCATAAGACTGACTGAGCAAGTGCATGAAGCTTAGTCTGTCCGGAATAAAGAGTGTGTGTGTGTGTGTGTGTGTGTGTGTGTGTGTGTGTGTGTGTGTGTGTGTGTGTGTGTGTGTACGTTCTACTCACTTTGTCCAGCCTGCCTTGAGGTGACAGAAACACTAAACCCAATGTTCTCCATTCATGAAAGAGGCCATGGTCTTCACTTCACACTTTGATTAAGGGTGACGGTGTATTTTGTTGTCAATGTTGAGGAATGCTTGAGAATCCACAGATTTACAACCTTGACGGCCAAATTTGCCATTTTCCAAGAAAATAACGTTTGTCTGGAGCCACAAAACATAATCAAAACCAAGATAACATACAGCCGACAGACTTTTATTTACACCGTTTGACTGTTTTAGCCAATTTATCAGTTTACATTAAAGAAAAATCTCAATTCTTGAATAGTTAGATTACTGATAAAAAAAAAAAAAAAAAGGTGGTCAACATGACACGTTACGTGATCCACACTACTCAGGGTTCATATTTGTTGAACTGTGAGACAAGAGTTGAATTGAAAGAGGCTCAAAAAGCCACAAGCACTTCCAGAGTTTCCGTCAGAAGAGCTGCAGTCCCTCTCTCAGTGCAGACGGCCCTCGACGGCGAGGTCACCGCCGCACAAACACGCCGACCCATGAAAAGTATTTACTCTAAAGCTCAGGAAGGACGCGAGGTTGGCGAAGGGAAATTTACCAGCCACCACAACAAAAGCTGAGCAACAAAAATTAAGTCAAACAAGCTTTTTCTAAGCAGACAGATGTTTTTTTTTTTTTATAGGCCCTGCTCTGTAGCCACTCCCGAAACATCCACACACGTTCAGATAGGTATTATTTGAAGAGGACAGGCGGCGGTGGACGGGGACGGACACGGCCAACGCCTCAAAAAAGTTGGCAGACTTTAACCCCGCGTCCTTCTGCCGCTTTTCTTCACCTGACAAAACATGAGCAGGAACATTGTCAGGCGTCGATGGATGGCCAGAGAACGCTCAACGTGTGTGGGACATGCAGACAACTAAACCAGAGGTTATAGAATAGACAAGCTATGAATTTCAGCTGTATGAAAATTAATAATAAAGCTGTTAATTCAGCTTTTCGTGGCAAAAGATATATTTCGTAATGAACATCCTGAACTTCCATTAATGAATCAAGATTTTTTGGGGGTTTATTTTAGCCATGTATCATTCATGTCTGTGGTTGTCGCTATACTGGTCACGTCGACACACGACTACAGTATAATTAAGGTTTTGACAAAAGAAAAGTAATCCCGTAAGTAAATTATATAATAGTCGCGCTTCAGTGTGTGAATTACCTCTTAATTCTGAATTTGATTAAGCGGCAGCTCTTTAACCATTCAAAACAATGGTTGGTGGTCAACCGTGTCAATATTTTCAACTGAGCAGCATCGCGGCAGCTGAAGTTGCATCTGAAATACACGTTTTTCCAACAAGTCTTACCTGAGAGACAAGAAAAAGTGAATGAATCCCGCACAACGGACTCACGTACACACGGTTTTCACTCTCAGTTGTGATACGTGACGAGCAGTGGTAGCGAGTCGGTGAACGCTCCGGTCGGTACGGCGAGGGTCCATTGTCACAGCGAATGTTTCTCGGAAATGTTTTTTCCAACTAAAGAGAGGTTTTGTCTCAGAGAGTCCACAGTTTCCCTGATAGGACAAAAAGCTTTCATGCCAGACTGAATGATTCGTCTGGCTCACCCTCTGAGAGACGGGCTTTTACACTCAGTCATAACCAGAGAGTACCAACACATTACATGTCCATTTTACCAACCACTGGCTGCTTTTCTGCACAGATTTCATTCAAAGACTAATCCTTGGTTTGTTAACCAACGTTGGTGTATGTGTGCAGACAAATGTTTATTTCAAGTGCTGGGCAATGAAAATTCCAAAATCACAGTTGATCCCATGCATTTTTGTGATTAATTAACTCAAGAGTAGTATATTGAGCATTTCTACTGTGAACGTAGAGCATTACACCATCTGATTTACCAACAATATATACTACACAATAATTATATTGCTTTTAAATGTCTTAATTGTATTAAATGATGAGTTTTGTTTCCCCAAGTCGTCGTCGTCTTCTTCTTTTTTTTTTTTAAATACTTTTATGACAACTGATGCACAACAATCCTAATATTTCAAAAGGACTGCCCGGTTTAAATGTTGCACCGTTTGTGAAAGAAGCACAATTATCGAATCAATAAAAGTAATAATAACAGTGACAGACAGGGGGCGTCGGAGAGGCTGACAGCCAATGGAAGTAAGGAGAGAGAACGACGTGGTTTCACAGAGGTCGACATATCTCGGTACGCGTTACATAAGGAGAACATTATGTCTCGACGCATATAGGCCTACTGCCGCTCTGCGTGTGTGTGTGTGTGTGTGTGTGTGTGTGTGTGTGTGTGTGGTATTAGACTCAAGCACAGCAAGAGACCGACTGAAAAGGATTCTGCCACCAAAATACAGATAAAGATTTGTGCAAGTGAGAGGGGAGGAAAAGAGTCTAGAGTTTCCTGCTACACCCCCCCCCCCTCCCCCCTCCCCCCCCCCCCTCCCTCTTTCTGAAAGGTCACAGAGGTCAGCCTTAACTTGCTCCCCCCACCGTCCAGAAGAATCCCAGTATACAGGAAGTGCAAAACCCCTCGATCTCTGGAGATTTAGTTTCAAAAAGGAGCAGCCACTGAGGAATGCTCTCCTCTCGCTGGCTCACAAAGCGTCAGTCTGCCCATGGACATCTCTCACTTGACCCCCCCCCCTTCCGTCTCAAACACTCTCTCTTGACACTCGACCTTCTCACCACCGTGTCTTATCGCAACACACACACATACACTCTTGCACATTCTCACACACACACACACACACACACATGGATGCTCAAAGAGGGGAGGTGGCAACGCTCAGCGGAGGGTTAAGTGGATGAGTGTGTGTTTTATTGTCCATTACGGCCTGAGATCCATTAAAACTCTGCGCTGGGAGGCTCCGGGAAGACGCAGCAAAAAACGGAGGGCAAGGAATCAAATGCACATGCATGTTGGGGGGGGGGGGGGGGGGGGGGGGGGGTGACACACTTACACACAAACACACCAATAGACACACACACACACACAGAGGCACACAAATGCCTCGTCTCAGTCAAGATGGAATCTATTATTCCTTTGTTTCCCTGCAGCTTCTGGAGGGAACTGAGCCTGGCTGGGAGGGAGGAAGGGCGAGAGGAAGGGAGGGAGGAGTGTGTGACGGAAGGAGAGAGGGAGGGCAGCAAGGTAGACAGCTGCATGCTGGCAACAGTGTGTGTGTGTGTGTGTGTGTGTAGATTTGAGGACTCATTAAGACCTCATCGAGACTCACTGACAGAGAGAGGGGGAGAGAGAGCGAGAGAGATTGGAAAGCAGATAGAGAAATGGAGAAGGGAACAAAAAGCCAGAAACATTCCCTCCACCCAGCGAGGGTAAAGTTTCTTGCTTCCCTGTCAAACAACTGTTCTGTCGTACAAAAGCACAGATGCAAAAAAAAGCCCCAAAACTTTATTTAAAAGACAACAGGTGTAATGGATAATAAGTGTAAAATTGACAAATGAGGTGGTGAGGAGCACATTTTCGTGACATGGAGGCCAAGAGCGTCCTAAATACAGGTATGGTGTATACATTTCTGTGAAAACTGCAGTTTTTAAATCTCAATTTCAGACGGGGCCCACACTTACAAGCCATCGTCTTCACGAGTGCCACTGTCCAGTTTAGAAAAGCAACGTGTGGAATATGGAAGTGAGCCATCTGGAGGATTTATCTCAATTACTGCACTAATAAATACACAAGTACTGCCTCAATGTGTCCAATTACTACATTTAACACTCAGTAAAGCAAGCCGCCACATAAAACACAAGATGGTTAGGAGCATTAAAAGTTAAAAGATCGATACAATTAAACTGTAAGGGTTCAGGAAACTATGTATGCAAATTCAAAAAAAAAAAAAAATGCTTATAACTTAAAAGGCATAAAAAAAATTATTAGAAATATATCTCAGATTAACTGGAGATGATATACACAAACGGATCCAATCAAATACAGTTCGGATCAACTTTTAATGTGAAACTATTCTTGGTGACATGAGGAATGCATATTGATGGTGTTTTTTTTTTTTTAATTAACCACTGGATGAATGGTTGCCGGAAGATTCCACTCAGACGGCGAGTTGTGTACATATTGTGTCTGCGTCCGTCCGACACACGGCTCTGCAGAGTGGAGTCTGGTTACACTCCGGCCCCGAGAACACCTCACTGCCCGGCCTGTCAACATGCTGCTGTGCCTGTGATGCACTAAGACCTTATAAGGCTATATGTCTGCTCCACAGTTACATCAGAGTGAAGAGAGAGAGAGAGAGAGAGAGAGAGAGAGAGAAAGAGAGAGAGAGGGAGGGAGGGGAGCACGGCACAATAAAAAAAAGCCGGAAAAAGGACCAAACAGGAAATACGAGTATAAATGACTAAAGGAGTAACGTAGGGAAGCAAAATGAGGGCGATAGAGGGGATGGATAACCTACCATTATTATTATTATTTTTAAAAAGGGTGCATTGAAGGGATGGAAAGATGCCGAACCAAGACGCCAAGAAGTTGCGAGCTCCCCTCTCCTCCAGCCCATTACTCATCACTGCTCTCACTCCCTTAATCCTCTCTTCTGCCTCACTTCTTCCCTTTAGCTCACTTTTACTGTGAATTGTAAGCAACGGGGAGGCTTAATGCTCATGTGTGACTGGTTTGGTCGCATTTACGACCAAACCACCGAATCCCGTTTTTCTCTAAAAAGGTCACGTTTTTACCAGCGAAAGTGGGAGGGGCTTAACGTCTCGCCACCGACTGGAAGGGTTTTTTTTTCCTGTTCACAGGGGAAAGCTGGTGTGCTGGTGGAGGACGTGTGTGGAGAATGTTTAAGGGAGGAGAATCTGCACATTCGAATTACAAACCCGTGAAGACGTTTACGCACAAAAAAACAAAACATCATCACTTTCTAATGGCATTTACAAATAAAGTAAACAGCCTGTACTTCAAAGCCGTCTATGACCCAGATTAAGCCATCATAATTCTGACTTAACTAATTAACCCCATTTATCAACGTTAAGGTCAGTCGGGGGTGGAGCCCGTACTAATTCACACGGAGCAGAATGCAGGCTCCACATAGGACCGGTCACGACTCATTTACAAACACCGACAATTAAGAGGCGCCTATTTTTTGCGCCCAGAACTCGCTCCACATTGAAACACTTTGCTCATTAGTCAAATGGAGCGTTTACACCATCGTGCGTAACGCGACAGCAATGGGCGCAAGCAAAAGAGCAGCTGTATCGCGGGAAGGATGCTCATGCAGGAAATGGCGTTTTACAGAAATGGCGACTTCCTGTTTTTCATCCCGAAAAGGCCGACCCTTAAGAGTTCACGCAAAAAGCGAAATGAAAAAAAAGTTACACGTGGGCACCAGGAACTTTGGGTTTAACATGTAGGAGCCGCCGCTCAAATGACACGTACTTTATTCAGTTCAGTCAGTGTTACCTTGACGTCAAAGTTGCACTCAAATCGCTTGATGAGGACGATGAAGGCCCCCGTCAGGTTGTCCCTCGGGGGAGGCTCGATGGGCTCGCATGCATTTTCTGGCCGAGCGCCGATCAGGAAGCCCTGTGAAGGAAACACAAAAATACACACGACTGGTCAGAAAGACACCAAAACCACAGTCCTGAGGTCGTGAGACAAGTTATACTTTTGCTCCATCAAAGATTAAATAGTCTTGGAAAGCAAATGTGTATGAGTTAAAGAGTTTAGTGTTAGTTTAGTCCCCAACCAAGGGTCCGTCTGAAAACGTTGTCCGAGGTTTTAGAATCAAGCTCCCTGTAAATGTCTTTAAAACGTGTTCATAGAGGAAAATGCCTGCTGGAGGAAAAATACTAATCTCACTTGTTCATTCCTTGATTTGCTGTTGAATTAGAAAATACAAAACTATTATCAAAACACCACCATATTTGTAAAACACTGCCTAAGTAGTTTTGCACATTACTGTGTGGGACCTCAAGTGAAAGCTAAAGGAACATATATACTGAAGAAATAGCATTTTTTTTTCTTCTTTTAAATGATCTATACAAGCCTTTGTGAGAAAATAAAAGCTCTCAACAGGATGCGATCGCACCGTTTTTGTCACATTTCAGGGAGTCTGTGTACTGTTAACAATCTTGGGACGCTGCAGAATTAAATCACAGGATCCAATCTCAGCGACACCAATAACTCATCACCCATCACACTCCCAAATTGGCAACATCCATCACAACCAGAGACGGAAAAAAAAAATATACTCAGAGGACACAACAACAACAAAAAAAAAGACAAAATGCCTGGAAAACAGTTGCTACCGTCCCAAATGTAACACTGGCTAAACACGCATTCATTTAACGTGGTAACATTTGTACTATCAACGTGTGTGTGTGTGTGTGTGTGTGTGTGTGTGTGTGTGTGTGTGTGTGTGTGTGTGTGTGTGTGTGTGTGTGTGTGTGTGTGCGTGTGTGTGTGTCAGAGCTGGGTGGCAGACAGGAACCATGAGCTGCTGTGGGACTTTGGGAGTCTGCTGCCACTTTCATGCCCCTCCTCTATCTCACTCTCTGTGTCACAAAGCCAGTGCTTTATAAAAAATAAAAAAAAACCAGGCCAATAAATCAAGAGGCGTCAGCATTTTCCCTCTTGCACACGCACGCACGCGCAGTTATTGAGCTCAATGCCTTGCTGGCCTTGCTCAGGCAAAGCAGCTGAGCTCCATATGGAAAAAGAAAAAAAAAAAAAAGACCACAGTGACACATCACATTTATTTACAGATCTGTGGGGCTAAGCCGAGGAGGGGCGGGGAGGGGAGGGGAGGGGAGGCCTGCTGACGAATGGCTCTCTGCTGTTCGTCGACAGTTGAACATGAACGCCACTCAACGCGACGCGGGAGGTCAAACTGAGGGGTCGGGGAACTCTGGGGATTCTCTCATCAGACGTGAGGAACGTGAGCAGCCCCCCCCCCCCCCCCCCCCGACCCTGTCACCTCCCGGTACATCTGGTGCAGCCCAGCCTTGCTGCTGCATGACATCATTGTGACACTGCCTCAGCCTCCAGCCTCCTGACTGTGAAATCAGTAACGACAGCGCCCCCTGTTGGTGAGAATAAACCTCTTCTTGAAACGCCAGCCAGCACTGCAGACTGCAGCAACAAGAGCCACTTGAAACAGGAAATAACCCAGCAAGGGGGGGGGGTTCCTGAAAACACAGCTCGAGGCTACAAACTAGTCTAATATTGAATAAAACTCATCAAAACCTTGCTGGTTTGGACTTTAATGACTGTAACAAATGCTGATTTGCAGTCATTAAAAGTGATTTTGTTTGTGGATGCCAAGTCAGTGATTTTCAGACCTACTGTAGAAAAAATATGTTCACGAAGAATGAAAAATAAGCGCCAGTAATCATGAATATGTGATGTAAAAACATTGACTTTATCGAGGCATTATCTATCAGAATCAGAATCAACATTTTACAGTACAAGGCCGTTTATTATTATTATGGGCTGGAGGGTGATCAGGGTGTCAACTGGGGGTAGTATTTCTTTCTCTCTGTCTTTCCTTCTTTCTTTATTCGTTTATTTCCAGAGGACAGTCCACATTAATAGACACCTAGTAGTCACTTGGAGTAAATGCGGCAGATTTAGCCTCGGGCCACTTTCCATCCGTCGTCCTCATACATTTAAGACAACAACTAAATGCGTTTTCTTTTTTTTATATACTTTAATGACTCATGTAACTATCTGCCATGACAATAACTGGTAGCCTAATTAGCACTGGCTTCCTAAATCCTGATGTAACATCACTAAAGGCTTTAACCAAGTTAATCCCGAGGCCTAGAAAGAGAAAAAAAAAAAAAAAAAACCTGTGAGGCATCTGAGAATTCACGAGCAAAACATTTATTGAGCCGACAATGTTGAACAAGTCTTCAGTTGAAGCTCATCTGCAGACTCAAAGAGCAACGGGTGTCAGGGATAACAGGTTAAACGGCATTTCTTTGACAAAAAATAATTAGTACTACAAATTGATTTTAAATAGAGCGAGAGAGGGAGGGGGGGGTAATAATGTCTCATTCTAGATTGACTGAAGCTTCCTGTAAGCAGATTAAAGCCTGTGTGATTCACAGTCAGACACAATGTTCAAATTCCCCACTCAGATCTACATGAAACACTCACAAATCCTGGAAGGAATGCAGAGCCATGGGAGGATGCATGTGCAATGACACAAGTAGTGGAGGCTTTATTTGGAATGCGCCCTTTAATCAATATTCCTATTTAGAGCATGTACAGAAACGATTGCCATTCGAGGCTTCCCCCCCCCCCATTATGGTATGCAGCCTTCAGGGCAAGTCAAATGAGGTGGGGACGGTCTGGATCTGGAAAGAGAATTCTGTTTGCCTCTGGGTTGCTCGCAGCCGAGGAAACGTGAGCAGGAAAATTCAATGACCCACCTGAAAATGCCGTCAAAGGAAAGAGACGAGAGCAGGCAGTAAGACAGCGCGACCCATTTTAATGGTCGTAGAGGGTTTGGTTTGTAGTGTGCAGAGAGTCGTGTGCTGAGATGTGTTGCCATTCAAACGCATTCTAGGAAGACACTTAAAAACACTGCCAAAATTACAACAACAAAAAAAAAAAAAAATCCAATGAGACGAGCACAATGCCAGGGTCCTCACTCATTAATGATCAGGCAGCCGATCACAGCAGGAGTTTCAGACAGGCAGTTTTTTTTAGCTGGTTAATGTTGGATGCAGACTGACCTGACGTTGGTCAAGTGAGAGGGAGGGGATTCCTGCATTTATTCAGGGTGGTCTGAGGCGTCCAAATGCTAAAAAAGATGCCACCCAGTCACCACATGCAGGAGCCGACACAAGTGCTTCATATCTATGACAAAGCACCACTGCAACTCTGGAAATCATTTTGGCTCCCTTGTTAGTGAGTCGCCTCCTTTGTGTTGACAGCAGCAATAGAAAACACTCATGATTGGTCGAGGGGGGGGAGGTAATCAGGTTTGTAGCACTTTTAAGGGAGAGCACAAAGAGAGACACAGCTCCCTCACAGTTCAAGGACGTTCACGTGGTCCTTGAAGAACATCCTGGCTTTTTAAATATTTAACGTCTCCTGACCGTGAGACTCGTACAAGTGACAACACCATTTCGCCTGCGCCTCCATTTCCACGAGTGAGAAGCTACCAACAACTCAAGCCGAACCCTGAGATAATTTGGTCTGATAATTTTATTATGGTTACCTCGCAATTTACCGAGCTACAAAAGACCTCTGTTCATTCCCGCAAATGGAGCGTGACTTTGTTTTTACGCTGCTTTCACTACTTCACCAGTCTAATTCGCCTATTTGACAGCAGCCCCATCCTCGGAAAGGCTGCTTTTTACTCAAACGTATTGCGGTCACACCTCAAAAGCCATGTGTCATTTCTACCTTACAATTCTGTTCAGGAAAGACAGAAGTCATCAACCCAGACAGCTCACAGTCGCTACAAACTACAAGATCATAAACGAGCGGCCGTGACAATTACAATAATAAGGAAGTGAGTAACAACAGGGAAAGTATTCACACAGAAGAATCAAAAATAGCCTGAACTGTCCCCAAAATTATGTTCTTTGCATTCATTTACATACTGAAATCTTTTTAGAAATGCATTTTCCTGTCAGGGCGTCATTCTGTTCAAACTTTAAACCGTAGAAATGAGTTGAGCTCATGGCTTCTTCACTCATCCTCCAAACCCTCCAAAACCCCGGTTGTGCGTCCAATTTCTAGAAATAGGGCGTCGCTTTAAAAGTGCGTTATTTACTGGAGGTCGACTTTGCCTCGCTCTGCAAGTCGACACTGACAAAATGAAACGCGAAGAAGCGGCTGTTGTGTACAAAAGTTCTAAATCAAGAACAGAAACTGCTCGGATTCTGCAGTTGCAAAACAGGGAAATCTCTGTTTGAGAGCTGCTTCCCTGCAGGGATTCCTCTTGAAACAAACAGCGTTGTGCAGTCTTGTGATGCCAGGTTGTTTGGCCTGAGTACTGTATTGCACAACTTCAGTACTTTTACAGTTCCAAACTCATAGTTATTCCTCGGCCACGCATAGTAATTCTATTCCAGCTTAATTGTATGTGAGCTGATCACAACTCATTTGACAAGAGTCTTTAAAAATGTTTCAAACCTCCGTGTGAAAATAAATGGATGAGACTGTTCATGCGGCTGCCGCTTCTCCTATTTTTTATTTATTATATTTCTTGGCATTCGCAACAGTTTAATGGTCGTTTGTTCAGAGTTTGTAACGGGTTCAGATTTTGCTATTAAAAAAACAGGCAGCCCTCGGTCCAGTAGTAGTTGTGGCCCCTCAACTGATCTCATCATTACCAGTAAAACTCGATATAACATCTGACAGCCGGATGCTTTAGGTCTTCTCATGCAACGGACCTCCCGTCTTCAGTTATCCTGTTATAAGAGTTCAGTTTCAGCTTTTGGTATAAAAACTGTTCAAATGCTCTCGAGCTTCCCAACCTCAATGACTACAATATCCATTACCGCCTCCCCCATAATTAAGCTTTCAGGCTGTTTTTGATGATGTCATGATGCTAAACGCAGCACTCTCGACTTCACATAAGTGTCCAAATTACAAACGTCGCGATACGTAGTACTTAACTGGCGCGTAAGGACCAACACAAAACAAGACGCCAAGTCGCTTTCTCTCAGGCCGGGCCGGACTGCCACCGGCTTTTTGTACAACAAGCGAATTCTTGACAGTGGGGAAACGCCACAATGGCCCGCTTAGACAGCAGACCATTAATCATCCCTTCTGTTTGAGAGCTTTGTGGGTCAAATATTGCGTAGGCCGGCGCGCAGACATTTCAAAACAACACAGGTTTACTCCGCCCGTCAACACAAAGCAGCAACGTTTCGGAGCAGCCGCGTGAAATTAGAGTCAACTCTGATGTATGAAGTCGAGATTGAGGGAGATTTGAGATTTTTAAGCACCTGAAAACATATTTACATAATAACGCGTGTGTGTGTATATACACGTACAGAGTCAACAGTTGTACCCCCTAATTTTACATCAGAAGATGGGTCTGAAAAGGACACGCAATCACGGACAACCTTAACTATGCAAGAACTTTTGCGACATTTCCCATCTTGTTTTTTTCAAAAGATTAAAGTTTTCACTTCATATATATATATATATATATATATATATATATATATATATAAAAACCTACTTCCAAACTGTATTAGGTTTTGTAAGGATCTTAATACTATTTATATGTTGCATATGGCCAACTGCTTTTACAATGCAAGTCAATGATGTTTTAAAGAGACAGTTTGCAATATTTAATGTGATTCTACTGATTTCTGCATGTACAAAACAAAATCTTAGCTGCACTGGTGTCCAAGGCACATTTATAGTTCCATTCCCAGGCACAACTGCAACATGGGGAATCCTTGGCCAGCAGCAGCAGCAATCTATGAATTTGTACGTCCAGGTTTGCCCATCGGTACTTTATAGCCGACGATTATTATTTATGTGGTTCATCACAGTCAAAACTTCCCTCACGAGTTCCTCAGGCACTCTGATTTCTCTTTCTGCTGCCCCGTTTCTATTTTCTGTTGTAAAAGTTTATAGTTTCGTCTTATATTCTGCTGTGTAGCTTTTTTTTGGTTTTACTTGAGACTCTTTGTTTGCACTTGGAACCGACAGCAATGGAGGGTTTTTATTTCCTGTGGAACTGTAGCAGCATTCTACAATACACCAGTATATTTTGATATATGTCACTTTTTTAATACAAGTCACATGACCAACCAAACAACTAAAAGAACATAAAAGTGAGACTTACAAAGTGGAAAATATTGGTTCAGAAATTCAGAAGATGCTGAAGACAAAAATGCCACTGCAGTACTGTCATGGATAACATTGGGATTAACTCTTTTTGGGTTTTTTTAAGCTGAAAACACACAATTCTACATATATAAATGTAATCCCATTTTTTTTCTATTAATATCAATATGGGAATTACAAAACATTAGTTTTTTTTTAACATCAAAACAACAGGAAAGTGATGGACGGTATTAATGGTTAAACTATACCAACCAAACGAGTAACTCAGAACCCATAAAAGGCCGACTGTGACCTGGTTGCACTCACCTTCAGTCCATCACTGGGGAGCCTGTAGCCGAAGCGTGCAGGCAAGTCATCAAAGTTCTCCGTTTTGTTGTCGAAGGAGTACTGAAAGATGAGAAAATCTATTAGTGGAGGTTCACTGCATGAACAAAAACACAAGAGTTTCCTTAGAGAAAATCGAACCTCGAGCCTGATGCTTTTAACTGGAATTTTATGTTGAAATTGTTCAAGCTGAGTCGTGTCTATTCTGAATACCTAAACTATTACGTTTGCGAGCGGGCCTACTCACAGCGGCAATGTCAGCCTCTACGGGCAGGAGGTTGAGGAAAGCGAAGAGCTGGACGGTGAAGATGGTGTAAATCTGCGTGGCCGACAGCATCAGCATTCCCAGGGACAGCAGCATCTTGGCATCACGTTACAAACCTCCAGCTGCTACGCCACTCACTCATACAAAACCACACGCACAGAAAAACAGATAGACGCCGACTCTTGTCGTAAGGTGGAGCCCCTTGTCGTCCCTCAGCTGCCGTCACACCTGAAAGAGGCAAAAGTGTTTTAGCGATTCGGGCTTTTCGAGAAGATGCAAACAAACGTTCCACAAGGAGCCTGATGGGTTTGAGCCAGGAGAAGATGCAACGTCAAGAATGATTGTCAGAGATTATGTGTGACATAATCTGTACCTACGGTCAGCGACTTGACCTGTAGTAGCGGCTGTGATCATATTATGAAAAATGCTTGACGTCCATCAGCCCTTCTTTCACGCGCTCAACCCCATCACAGTATTTTTTAAAACATTGTTCAGCCATCGGTAAGGCTTTTTCTTCCACTGTCCTGTTGGTCCACGGAAATATTATATTGCTTTAAAAATTATCTGTGGTGCATAAAGGTTGAGGATCCATTATGCAATACGATTCACATAAAATTGAAAGATGACTTGCCAAGTAACCTCAAACTATCTGCTGAAGCATGCGAGTACCGCCCGGAATAAAATACCTCCAACAACAACCATTACTACACCAACAGACTGATACACAGTACAGCAACAATACTCCTCCGGGAGCTCGGATTCAAGATGGGACACGGTACATAGGAACCAGCATCCTCCATGGAAAAGATGATTAAGACAAAAAGCAGCATGGAGAGAAGTGAGCCAGCTGGCAGAGATGCATAAAGCGAACCTGGTCAATAAAGTAGTGACAAAATACAACAAGCTCTCCAACCCTGAGGCACCAGGAACTCCTAAACAGAGGTTAACAGCTACAGCCAACCGGCTCCACAGATACACCAAAGGGGAGGAAGAATAAACGGGATGTTCTTCACTGAACCGTCTCGGGTGTGCTATCAGTGATATGGAAATAACAGCCGGTCGGACCCAACAAGAGCTGCGATGGAAAAAATACCGGAAAGGCATACAGGAAGGTGAAACGTCACACGGCACTGGTGCTTATGGATTTGAGAACATCCCAGACATAATTAATCCATCATAAATAACTCTACATGATTGAAGAACACAACCCTGCAAACCAACTGAAAGTGTGGCATATGCTTTGGGTAGGCACCGTCACTACTGCTGTTCTGCACCGGTTTGAACCCCTTCAGTCAGATCGTCACAAAGACTGGCTCTGGATACCGATTCTGAAGAGGCCCAACAATCAGCCACCGGCTCATCATGGATGACATCAAGCCGAGGGCCAAAGAATGGGTGTGAAATCGACTCCCTGATCCACATCAGATCTATAGTGCTGACATTGGGATGTCATTCGGGTCACACAAGTGCGGTTGGATGGCATCAAGGTGACGAGGAGATCCGAACTGAAGGGGTAGATATTCACCAGAGGGCAACACGGGGGATAGCCATGACAATTACAAGAGCATTTAGATCCGACAGGCTAATGAAAACCAAGAGGCCACAAAGACGTCAACCACGACCCGATGCCGCCAGAGAGTGAGAGATGTCTGAAGAAGTTAGTTTAATGTTCGGTACAAGGTCCGAGCCATCGACGTGTATGCACCGCCTGTCATCAAACACCCAACTGGGATCATAACCGGGCTGGAGGAGACACCAGCCACCGACAGTGGAAGAAGCAAGCAGTGTACATGGAGAGACACAACCAGGTGGCCGGGACTGTTTACATTGACAGTAAGTAGTAGAAGCACTTGGAGCGGTAACCCAGATCCCAGGAACACATTTTGAAATGTCAGTCCAAAAGAGCACAGTCCTAGAAACAGTGGAGAAACAAGGGCAGAACCCTAAACATGTGCTTCAGTGCCCATCAAATGCAATCTCAAAACATAGGTGGTCAGACATTCCCTATCACAGAGTGTGCTACTGAAAGGCTTCAAAATAATGTGGATTTTTTTTTTTTACAGTGTCATCCGATTGTTTTTATAATATCACATGTACCGGATGATCTGTTTCCATAAAATATACCTGACACGTTGTCCTCATGTCAACCTGAGTGAACTCATCCAACAGAAAGCCCATGATTGTTACCATCTCTGAAGGAGCCAATCTTTTTTTTAACTGGAGCACCTCATTTATGAAACAGTGTGCCTCAGGAGCCATGGAACCTATTCTGAGAACATATCTTTTGTCGAAAGGTTTTCAAATATCATTTCATCATATAATGCCATTTTATGTCGTTGAAAGTATACGTTTTTGAGTTTTATGGCACCCGTTGCATTAGGACTACCCATAATAACATTTTTAATGCTGCTTCAAAATGATATGCCTGCTGACCAAAACAAACATTTCCCCATATCATGCAATACCGTTTATTGTTAGCTTGAATTATTTTTTCATTGCTCAATACACAATGAAAGATTTCAGAAATTTCCAGTTTGCCATGTGTAGAGAAGTATGTCATTTTACATCTGCTTCTGTCAGTAAGTAACCATAACAGAAAACACAATGACACATTAACTCCCTTGCAGTAGACAGACCATTTTCGATGTAAGAAGGTGGAAAACAGTGACAGATTGGCCAGAAAAGACTGGTAACATGACGCTTATTGGAAACACGCAACAAAGAAAAAAACAACAACAACAAAAATCAAATATTGCACATTCCTCTTATTTCTATCTCGCAATCAATAGGACTTTGGATAGTAAAAGTTTGACTAAAATGAAAAAGAAAATCTTTTTTTGCAGAAACAATTAATGTATATGACAAAATAAGACTTCTACGTTAATAGCTATCATTTAAATACTCCATTAAAGTTGTATTTTCTAATCTTTTTATAAATAGTACTTGAGAAGGGAATGGAAGTTTCTTATGTTGGGGTTTCACATTGCCTATCACTAAACCTGACATTGGGTTTCTACTCACAAATGTCATTAAGGCTCAAACATTTCTTAGCAATCAAATAGATTCCCACTCGAAACATCACCACAAATATGACAACCTTTTAAATCCACGTGGTTTAGAAAATCTGAATTTTTAGTAATGTCAAAATAGTCACTGACTTTAATGTTGCTAATGAAAACATTGGACTGGCAGGATATTCAGAAATATTGCTTTCCATTTGAATCTGAGGAAAAGAAATAATCCAAGGGGGAAGTGCAAGCAACATCTGACATGACAAATCATCAAGTGACTGCAGCCACGTTAAAACAAAAAAGGATATTTACATCAAGTCGTTAATATATTATTTATAAATCAGTGCGGCTGCAGAATGAAACTGCAAATAGCACAAAACGCGTAAAAAAAAGAAAACCAACAACTCTGGCGACATGGAACAACCCCTCTACGTGGTAATAACGTGGGGGCGACGAAGTGAGGCAGTGATCGGTTGTGTGTTTTAAGTGACTTTCGAGTCGCAGGGAGGCAGAGACGGCGCGTCCTGCAGCGCGGTTAGCATGTGGCTAACAGAGGTAGCTCCCGCTGGGTGTTTACCTTTATCTCTCCGCAGATCCGGCCGCTGGCAGCCTCATCGCTCAGCTCCGGCGCGGGCCTGTGCGGGGTAAAACACGCGGGGTGGCGAGGCCGTCGGCCGTATCTCATGTCGTTTCGAGCGGCAGGTCCGGGGGCAGTCTGGGATCGCAAATGTTATACTTTAATCCTCCTCCGCTAGAGCTTCTGCTTTCATGTGAGAGCGCAAACTTCCGCTCCACGCGCCGCTCCAGTCGCGGCCTGCTATTGGTCGAGGCGGCTGTCAGTCAGTTTTTTTTCTCTCTCTCTCTCTCTCTCTCTCTCTTTCTCTCTCTCAGGATGCGACTCACGCACGTAAACAGATCCACGTGACGGCACCGTCCGCCTGCGTGCGCAAGCGTCACTGCGCCTGCTTTCTGCCCGCCTGCGCGTGCGGCTTCACCTGCGTTTTGTCCACCTGGTCGTGCTCGTGATCAGTTTGATTTAGTTTGTTCATGCTCCTGATAAAAAAAAATAAAAAATCTACATTTTGACGGTCACTTTTAATCCTGGAGCACACGCGATAGAAAAATGGGTACCTTTCTTATGGGACTCAAGATTGCCCGTGTACATGCATTTGTTTCTTGAAGTTTGAGACAGGAATAGAACTGGTATATTTTGACATTGATACTACACTAGATGACTGAAGTACACTCTGCCCTCTACATTATCTCCAAGTGCTGCATGGCATCAGAACAAGTTGATTTAATGTGTTTTAAACACAGGAATTCTTTAGCTATTTGTGAAAGGTCTGAGTCAAGCAAATGCACCTTGCACTTGTCGTGACTCATTCTATAACGTTTTAAAGTTTACAGATAAAATCTGTTTTATTGCATCTGAACTTTGCCACCAAAATTCATTTGCAAAGAGGTCCTACATTACAAGGTCTATAATTGATAAAAGATGGCATCAAACTCCAGCTTTGCCGCTGTTCAAAATGCTTTAGATGTCTCTGGCATTCTCCACGACTGAATCTAATGATCATAAGAACACAAAGCTCCCAATGAAAGCTCAAAACAAGCCCCTCATTGACTTAAAACTCGTACGAACACAAACATTAGAAACTGGTCAGACATTACCTGGAAATAGAACAGATGATGATACAATATACTGAGGGACAGCTGGGTTCTGTCTGACACACTCATCACAATAAAATGAACTATCCAATGTGTGACAAAAGTATTCAAACGTCAATAAACACTGGAAATATTGTGGGATTTTCTGTTTAAAAGGTTTTGACAATTTACTGTAAATAGATTATACTTACATAGTGCTATTTCATTGCTCAAGTCCCCAAAGTGCTTTACATTGTTAATAGCATTCATAAAAAAAAATTTGTGCAGATTTGACATATTACAGAAACATATGAAGAGATTAATGAAACAAAAATGTGCCAGTAGAGATAATTAGATCTTATATATTTGGTCCAGGAGTCAGCGGAAAAATTGGATGTGATATCCTTATGACATATATATTTCTATTTTGAAACGATTGGTTTGAGTCAAGGTATAGGAATTATGATAATGATAGGAAAACTTAAGGGATTTAAGGAACTTTTCCAGGGTACATTTTTTTCCATCCATCCATCAAATCCATCTTCATCCAGTCCAGGTTCGTGGAGTGCTCCAGCCACAAGTCTGTAAGATATGCTGTGTATAAATTCAGCCACAAAGTGGCAGCAAACTCCACTGTTACTACCAAAAAAACAGCCCCTATTTAAAGTAAATGCAACATTTGCTTTTGGTCTTGTATAAACTTGGTGTCACTTGCTGTTGAGCCAGACAAAACATTCAGAAACATTATTTTTGCCATGGACAATCAGGCTGCTAAAACTACACCACAGGCTGCGTGTCATGTTGTGCAGGGCTTTTGTAGTTGTTGTCTGTTTCAGTCTTTTTTTAATAGTGTTTTACAGTTTTAATTTTGATATTTATTCTGTAATTAAGACACTTATTTTGTAATTTAGATATTCATTCGATTTTTGTTCCTGCAACAGGGGAGGGAGCCCCAGATGAAATATCATATTAAGTTTTTTTTACAGTGAGAACAAGGACTACTCCTATACTAGTACTTTAAGCTAGAAAAACATATCCTTGACCATTCATCCGTCCATCCATCCATCCATCCATCCATCCATCCATTTGTGTTGCTGAAATTCTTAGTTCATTACACAAGCACTTATCTTCTGACTGTGGATTTCTCTCATTAGCTTTCATGGTTACTTTTCCAATCTCAGGATTCTTCTCTCATATACAGGTTTGGTTCTTCAGTGAGTGCAGTGGAACTTATGTTTGGAAACAAAAAAAGTAAGTGAAGAATCAACACGTGCTTTCCACATTAACAAATACATAGCTGTGTTTTTGTTTCAACATTACTAAAATACTTGATAATGCACTTTATTGTGTAAGTTGTACACCGTACCTACAGTTTTTCTAGTTTGGTGACATTCTATTTGTCCGCTTTGAAAAAAATAGTTCCAGAACTGTATCACAAATAGATGCAAAGTATATAGCAACACTTCTAAGCTCCATAATAAAACGGAATAAAAAAGTAACTGTTGGCATCATGCTCTGCCAGCAATCATAGGATGGGAGGTTGGACAAGCCATCTATAAGACAAAAAGTCGCTCAGGAGTTCATTCACATTAATTTCAAAGTCAAAGTCAAAGTCAGCTTTATTTGTCAAATGTGCTGATATGCATGACATACAGCCCAGATGAAATTTCGGTCCTCTCAGACCCCCAGTGCAAAGGCTTAATAATATATTAAGAGAAACAATATAAAGATTTAAAAATCTATACATCTAAATCTATACACCCTATAAACATATAAACAGTAAAGTGGCATGTACACAATGTCTATTGCTGTAAAAATTAAAGATACGTGTCATTGTCAGCATCTTGATAAAGTCCCAGTACAGTACATGTAAAACATTGTAGTCAATTGAAGTCAAGCCATACTTTCTCTTCCCGTGTTTCTAAATTCAATCTGTAGATGGCGCTGTATATTGCTGGCGATGAAGCATTCCAGAACTTTCAGGTTGGATACCAGAAAGTGGAGGGGGGTCACTCTCAAGGGTGTGAATTCGCCAATATCTCTAGTGGTGACAGAAATCTACCCCAGTTGTTGTGGGATTTAAAAACAAATCCTCTTGAGGGAATTCAGGGGAGATCAGTTTAGATTTTTTTTTTTAATGAAAACAGATATCTAAATACGTTTATGTGAAGTTGAGATTTCCGAGTAACTTTGAAAGCAGCACCGTTCAGAATGAAGTCACGTTACACGAACTCTCGCGATATGTTGTGAGCAGTCACTCCGTCATAGAAGACGTCGCTGTGTCTCCGGCAGTAGGTGAGTCGCCACACAGAGTTTACGCGCTCCGCGGACGGAGCGGCGACCTTCTCGTTCCCACCCCCTTCACTTTCCAGCACCGGACTGAGCGGTGCATGCTTGGCGCTGGAACCGACGGTGTATCACCGAGCCACCGCACACTGCAAAGTCACTGGACCCAGAAACCCAGCCGGCGTGGGAATGGCAGCTATCCGACCAATAAAGGGAATTTTAAAGAAGAACAGCAAACCTCCGCCCGAAGAGCAGCCGCCGGAGTGCAGCGAGGAGTCCGCGGGGCTGTCGGAGAGTGAGGCGCAGTGAGTTGTCCGCCGCTCCGCACTGGGCGTTTGGGGCGCCCGGTCGGTGTTAGCTTAGCGACAGCTAAACACTTGTTAGCCTTCCCCCGCCGTTACTCCGCCGCCGACTCTCGCTTGGAAATGTCAGCGAACACCGGGTCGTGTCCCCTTTATGGAAGTTTCTGGACCAGTTTCTCTTCCCTGACGTAAACCTTCAGTCGTTGTAACTGTGAGCCGGCGTTTCCAAAAACACGGTTCCCGTCGTGACGGTTTCTCGGTGGGTTAGCCTGTTATGAGAGCCGTGGCAGGTGTAGTTGTCGCCGTTATTAATATAACGTCATGTTGTGGATCGGTCCCACAACACTAGTCCTCCACTCAAAACTGCTGATTTGGACAACAATGGAGGGAATACATGGTGTGGCAGTGACCGCTCCCAGTCATCCATGACCATAATAGGGGAAAATTAAAGTCTCACGTCTCTTTGGTTTACGATACAGTGTGTTTGGTCCTGGCGCCTCATCTCCTGCATGGTTTAGGTCTCTTTTTGCTCAAATACACCTCCTTATTGGGCTTTCTTCAACGTTTGGTGATGACATGACCATTAGGTTCAGACGGGTAGAAGCATGGAGACGTCTAAAACATGGAGTGGAAACACCAATGTGGTTGCACGCAACACAGAGATTCTACACAGAGCATATACCCCAAGGCTGTCATTCACCTGAATAAGGGTGCAAACCAGTGAAGGCCACTGAGATGATCTTGTCAGCCTCAGAGGGCCACATCATAATGAAGAATATTTACCACAGAGATATACATTTAATATTAAAAGCCAGCTCTGGCTCCAATGTCAAGAGAATGTTTCCCTTTATTGGAGAAGATCCCAGAGGGCAGGATAGGGTCTATCACAGGACACATAGACACACTTGCATTCACATCTCGGGACAATTTAGCATCATAAATTAACCTCTTGTGCATGTTTCTGGACTGGGAGGAAGCCCACGCACACATGGGGAGAACAGGCAAATTCCACACACAAAGGTCTTGGAAAGCTGTGCTTGAACCCGCAACCTTCTCGCTGTGGCACAAGACCACTGTGTGGTCCTTCATAGTTGATCTATGAACTCCACATTAGTAGTGCCATAATTTTTCATCTCTGGTGGAGCTGCTGCGGTTCAAGGAGTTTTACCGTGGTGACCGGTCAGCCATCGGATTTGAACCTCCGATCTCAGCCTGCCTTTGCCTAATTTTGCATCTGACCACGCATATCTGTATGTATGCATGCTTGAGAAGGCTGTGTCGTGTCTCCCCCTCCCAAATTTCTCAAGTGGTTAAACAAGTCCTCTCTAAGCCCAGCTCTCTCGTCACCTTTCGCCCCTGGAATAATGCATTGTTTGCTTTATTCTGTGAACCTGTCTCGCACCGCTCCAGTGAATCCACTGTGGGTCAGCTGAGGCCGCTGGTGCAGGATGCACACGAGCGTGATGGGAGCTAAACATGCAATAATGCACTTGGAATATTGGGATTGGAGTTGTTATAAATAAACACTTAAATTCATGATGTTTATGTCATCGTGCTTTGGGAGTAGTACTTCCAAATAGCGGTGCTCTTTGCCTTCCGGTACCATGTTTGTTGTTTTGATCACATGCATCTGTAGTGTTTCAGAAGTGGAGCAATTTATTGACTTTGGTTTCCGACTTCCCACAATCTTGATAACACTACTGACAACAATTTTAATTTAATCATGGCAGCCATGATTCCGGTCAAAGTCGGTTTGATTGTGCAACATTAACGTAAATAAATTCTTCATGTGGCTCCTCAAGCTAGAAAGAGGCAAATAGTTCCTCTGTGGCTTTATTTACAGAGCAATAGTGGAGAAAATGACAAGAGGCTGTAATGTTGCACTGTGCCGTTTTCACCTGTAATCTGTTAAAAAAGAGTGGAGTGAATTTACAAATTCTTTAATTGTATGAATAGAAATACTAATGTTTTTGATGAAACACATTTCACAAAAAAACAAAGCTTCATAAAGAGACTCTGATTTTGAGACCTATCAATATAATACAAATCAGCATTTTTGTGAATTTTAAATGTTCCCTTTTACTCTAATGGGAGATCTGAATATCTTAGGTAAATTTTTATTTAAAGCCTTTTGGGCCAGTGTCTGTGTCCCAGAGAAGGGAAGGTCATTGTGTGACGTTTACAACCCCGCTTGCATTTTAATCGTGCTCTCTCTGGTGGGACGGCGCAGCAGAGTTGGGTCTGGTTGCGCTTTGCCTTACTGTACCACCCTCACCCGCCTGCACCAGCACGCACTACCTTGTTGGACGGAGGCTCTTGAAAGCTCCTGTGGCAGAGAGGTGGAGGCAGCGCATCTGCCTTGCATCACATGCCAGTGATCCTTGTGCCCCCCTTCCTGCATGCAGAGCGGCTGACATCAGCTGCTGGTCCCGAGCCGCCTGCTCCTGCTGCAGCTGGGTCATGTCCCGCAGCACCCAGCCTCCAACCTCCTCCGCAGGGCCGCTCCTCCGTCTTCTGTGCGCCTGATGAGGAGTCACTGTGGCAGACACGTTTGCCTCCGTCGGGGCCACACACACAGAGGAGACGACATGTACACTGACTTTTTAGCCACCGTACTTTTTTACCACCTCTCTGCCACGGTTCCCACCATAGATTTCCACTTATAACTTGGACTGCCAAGATGTTTGATTAGTGTTTACTGTTGTATTCGTGCTGCTTTTTAAACTGCACTGCACTGCACATTTTTACAGATTAAATATGAACAGGTTGAGATACAAGATTGATGTAATAATATCCATGGATCCAAGATGAGTGCAGAAGAAGGGAAAGAGCTGTGTAAATGTGTATGCAGTAACACACAAGGGCCTTATCTATTTTTTTTTTCTCTCCCCAGAAATGTATTGCAGCACAGGGCGTAAAATGTAAAGCTTTGATCTTCTTTTAACCCTTTTGGGAGCTTCATCTTCATCTCTGCAATCACCTGCTGTAATTTAGTTAACAGTGATGGATGGGCCTCAAACCCAGTCATGTATAATTCACGGTCACTCCCATGAAACTCAACCTGTCCCTCACTGTCGTGCCCTCCTTGTCCTGACTGTCCCCAGTGACAGGCACTGAGTGAATCACTGACCTCTCATGATGCAAATAGGAACAATAACACTTTGGACAGTTAGATGTTTTACCCTTCATGATACGGATCAACTCAACTGTTGTCACTCAAGCTAATGCTGCTGCTGGGAGGAGAAATGCGTTGAACAAGAATCGGCAAGTATCACAACATCTGGTCCATAGTGATGGATAGCTGCAGCTTTTAGACAAGGTGGGAAGAGTAAAGACGTTTGTCAGCTCCACCTTTGGCTTTTTTTCCCACCATGACCCAGTGTGCAAAAATAGAACATTTCAGAGTTGCCAGTATTTTTAGGTTTCATCCTCCAATTTATTCTTTCCCAATTGAGATCTAATTTACTTGTATGTGACCTGGACTGAACCCAAAAAGCAGACCCATATATTGGGCTGCTCATCTATAGACATTAATGTGGATCTGGAAAAATGTGGATCATGAACAAAAAGTCTAAGCCACTGTATACACAACATTTTCAAGTGAAGATGGGAAAACTTTTGTTGCGTTTTGGGTGTCTGTTGACACAACAGTACTCAGAGCCACTGAAAAATCTTTCCTAAGAGTGAAACTTTTCACAAATGGGGGGAAAATGCAACTTTTCTGAAAGGGTGCTACTGTGCATACACACCACAGCCACAATAAATAGTTTTTCTCCACACACGCAAGGAGACGGACAACAACGTTTGCCTCCGGAGTGTCAAGACTCTCAGTCCATACTTTCATGGGATTTGGTAGTTTTATAGTCGAGTCGCCCAGAATTATAATCTGATGTTGTCCAATCAAATATGCATGTACTCCCATTGTTGGTGTCTATAATGTATTATTCTCTATATCCCCGTGGTTGTGATCTCATTTGGGGAAAGGTGGCATGGCGTCTTCTTTAGGATAAAGGATGTTTTGCCTTCTGTCCAGGCACCGTTCCATCAACTGATTTTTCTTTCTGCGTGGTTTCAACATGAGACCAAAATAGTTTTTCATGATGTAATCAATGTTGTTGGTTTGTGTGACTTTTTAACCTTGAAGAAAATAAATATTACATTGTTTGCAAAGATGACAACTGAGAGGGTTTGAAGGTTAACTCAAATATTGTTATAAATTATAAACTGGCAAAAAGTGATACTGTTGAGTGTCGCTGAGCTCTTAGCATTGCCTCCCTGTGTACCGAATAAGGGAATGCAATATAATACTGTTCAAGATGCTGGTTCTGGATCGGACCACAAAGGAGGAAGACGGTTTCGCTGTTGGGTGTTTATATGGTTTTTAGACTAAGTAGGGAAAATGTCACTTCATGATTTTGATAGGTTTTGTAAATATCAATGTTTAAAAATATTAGTATATATAGAGAGAGTAAATAAATGTTGCATATGTGAAAAAGTAACAGCAGAAAAGTGTTTGGAAAATCAACTTTTGCCTCTGCCTTTTGCATGTGGCTACTTCTCACACCCACATTGAGATTGGCGCACGTACACATCCACAATTGGCCTCATAATACCCAAGTGGAAGTGGTTGGTGGTTTTGTCTCCGCTGTAAGACAAGAAGCTCCTGCTGTTTGTGTTGGTGGGTTTAGGCGATGGTGGAGGGCATGGAGCCCGACCTTTTCTCATTGCCCTCTGTAACTATGCTACCTGATACCACAGCTCCGCTCTCAGAGATGAGTCACTCTGTTTAATGAGTTTCCCTGAACCGTTATGTCGCCAGCTGTTGACCACCCCGGAGAGAAAGCCATCGTCAAAGAAGAGCAGGAGCTCTATATTTAGTGTGTACTAGTAGTTGGTGCTGCCCTGTTGAGTTTTTTTTTTTTTAAATCTCTTGCAGAGGCAGGTGCAACATCATTGTTAGTCATTGTGCTGATCCGTTGTGAATGAGAGCACACTGAAGTGGATTTAGGCTCAAATATAGTTTAGTAAGAATTGAGCAGGTTTATCGAATTCTGGTTATTGTTGCATAACCGGATAACCAACAAAAAAAGAGTCAATGAAGCACTACGGATTCATCACTGACCTGACATTGTGACGCACACGAACAGTTTATTGTGAGGGTTTAATGCAAGTCTTCAATGATAACGTGGTGTAGGCCTACAGCGTAGTACGAATCATGTCAGAAGTCCCTCCACATCCCCGATTGCTTGTTTTGTTAAAGGAAGCACTCGTCTGAACTGTTTGCCTTCAGTGCCGGTGGGTTAATCATGGCTTTTTCACTGAAAGTTTCGGCGTGATGGCGACGATGTCGTCTCAATGACTCGGGTGTTTCAGGGACAGAGGTTGGGTTGCTCTGCAGGCAGTAAATTTAGCATCACCCCTCCTCCCCCCTCCCTGTCTCCCATCATGCTCAACCTTTTCCCTCCTGAACAAGGTCAGGGATGATGTACAGCGCCTTGGCAGAGGAAGCTTGGGATTGCAAAGAGTTTAAACAAGCTGGATGACTCCATAGAGAACAATGATTTATGGCTTTTTGCTTTATAAGTTGGGGATTTATAGCAATTTTTTAAAATAAAGTGTCAATTTTTCTGAATGCACTGTGAAACGAAAGTAAAATGATTTGCAATGTTTAGTTTTTGTGTTTATTTTCCAGTTAAAACTAGTAAATTTGCTACCTTGGACTATAATACCAAGCATGATCTTTGTACTATTTGAAATTCAGAAGTTATCTACCCCCCCCCCCCCCCCTCCCAACCTGGCAGCAGAGCATGCTGAGGTGTAAACATTACAAATGAATCTATTCATGGGGCTTATAACCATGTTCAAGTGAGATGATTAAAAAAAAAACAAGTGGAAAAGTAAGTGACTCCTGACCTTTTTCATTCACTGTTGATCAGCATTACCACCCATTCAGCCCCTCACTCGCTTCCACGATGGATTACCTTGACATAAAAACGAAATTCTGTGATGCTTCCTGGGAGTTGTCAGGAGCTCGATCGGCGCAGATGACATTTCTGGGCTTTTGTCCACGCATTCCCCAAAATAAAGCAGCATGAGTGGAAAAACTGGGGCACTTTCAGTCCTCGATCAAATCTGGTGGCTCTTCTCCCCTGAAGGAAGTTGTTTGCTGTGAAGGTGGAAGTTCTACAGTGTTCCACATTAAAATGTGAGTCCATTTAACCCTCGTCTACCTCTTTCTTTGTTTTGTTTTGTTTTTTTCCAGGAAGAAATCTCAGAAATGGGACGAGATGAACATCCTGGCCACGTACCACCCAGCAAATAAAGATTACGGCCTCATGAAGATCGAGGAACCAAACACTCCGTATAACAGGTTGGAAATCGCAGACGAAATATGTGGATGTCTTGGCCGTTCCTGACATTAACCGTCTTCAATTCAATCTGTTTAAATTAAAGATGGCTATTCTATACTGGTCAGCGTTCACAGTCTCGCATGAACGATTGAGGAGGAATGCAGCTTGAAGTTACTGATTGGCTGCATGAAAAAGTTGAATTTCGATCTTCAGGTCAACTCTTAAGTGTAACGCATGTGGTTTGTCCCATTAATGTTCACTCACTGCTCTAGGAATGGCCTGACGGGTACGTGTCAGTATGTGTGGTTGTCGGTTTACCCTTCAGCTCATTTAACTCTTCCTCAGGATGGTCGGAGACGATGAAGGGGTGCTCAGTGACACAGACGACGAAACTGGACTAGCAGCAGAAGACCTGGCGTCAAAGTAAGAAATGGACGTGAACTTTTCAAAGAGTTCGCCTTCGTTTTGGTCCACAAAGAACCGTACGTTTTGATCATTCAGACCCTTGATGGATCGTGCATGGCACCAGTATGGATGAACAAATAC
Organism: Blennius ocellaris; assembly: GCF_963422515.1. Classification (NCBI taxonomy): domain Eukaryota; kingdom Metazoa; phylum Chordata; class Actinopteri; order Blenniiformes; family Blenniidae; genus Blennius; species Blennius ocellaris. The sequence goes on along the minus strand of NC_137661.1, from coordinate 8,902,001 downwards.
CTGGTGTATGCTCATGCATTTGCATTCAACATCTATCCAGATGTAGTATATCTGCATGTGGTTCCTTGTATTTGGGGGGGAAAAGCAGATTTTAACTTTGAGTCTCCACAGACCAACACAGTAGGAGTGATTTTACAAAATGCCTTGAGCTCCTAAACAAGCAGAGGGATTCTGGAAACGGATACGACCGACTTTTATTATTGTCCCTGGCTGCTTTGATTTGAAAAGCAAAGTTCCGAAATGTTGATCTGCCAATAAGTGCTGTGATCTGAATAGTAATGGGAAGTGTGTTTGCTGTGGGCCAGCGTGCTTACATAAGTGCGTCGAAGCTGAGAAGGATGAGATTGTTGAACTGTGTACATGCTACACTGAAGACCGTAATGAGCTGGAGGCTGTCAAGTCAATTAGCAGCTTTTGCTTGCTTCTACAATCACTGCCTTCTATTGTTTTACACGAAACCCCCCCAGACAGTCGGGCAGCTGCTCTTTTTCTACGTCGCCTTGTTCAAATCTCCCCACCTTTTCTCCCATCAACCACTTGTCCAGCTTCACGTTGCTCAACTTTTACTCCCCTCATCTGTAATTCACTTGACCCCTTTAATCTCTCTCCCTCCCTCCCTCCCTCCCTCCCTCTCCCTCTCTCTCTCCTCCCCGCCTTTTGCCCGACATCCCGGTGGTGTGAATTGAACTTGTCGGGGACTTGACTTGTCTTCTCCGTGGCTGAATCAGGCCAGTTGGTCGGTGAGCCGTAGTACAGTAGAGGAGGAGCTCCCCCGGGGGCAGTCCCACATATTCACTACCATCCACTCAGCCATAAACTCTCACTCCTCTGCGCCGCCCTGGTTAAAGCTTTGTGAGCGTGAGAGACGGTGATAGTAAGTCTTATTTTTGTCTCGCGCTCCAGTAGTCACTCCATCGGCGGCCGTCACGTGGCAGCAGACCTTTTCCACTTTTTCTTTCTTTTCTTTTTCAATTGTATTACAATTATTTTTTTTAAATGAATAAATATTTATGTACCTTGAAAAAAAAGTGGCATGTTGGTTTTGTCTTTAAGGCTGGTGGCAGTACAGGATGCAGAGTCCCGTCACATGGAAGAGGAAGAAGAAGAGGAGGAGGAGGATGACGAGGACGAGGAAGAGGAGGAGGATGAGGAGCTGACGCCGGAGAAAAAAGGTATGAGTTGTTTGTCTCCAGTTTCTACCATCTGTGTACTTATATAGTTTCTTTTTCAGGACTTTAACTTCCTGTTGAGCTATATAGTTTATTTTCAGTCGGTCTAATACACCAAAGCAGAACGTTGTAGCACTTTTTCACTCAGAGCAATGGCTGACAACTCTTGTATTTTAGCTTTTCAGTCACATGACAATGGCTTTTTCTTTTAGACCCTGACAACTCACTCTTTTCTCAATCTGAATTACATTTAATCTACATTTAATGTACCAGTCGGTTAAATGTTCCTTTATTGCACCGGAGTTCTATTTAACAGACACGGACTCTAAACGTACAAAGTCTTTGTCTGGTCTATTTAAGTCACATAAGTTCCCTCTATCATGCAGAAAAAAAGAGGCATTTTAAAATGTTGCGGAAGATGCACTATGACGAGGGCTTCAACATATTGCGGGCGCGTCAGCTCATCGCCAACGAGCTGGAAAACGACGACGAGGACGAGGAGATGAGCGAAGAGGCGGAGGAGACGGAGATCAGTGTGGACCCACCCCAGGAAGGTGTGTGTGTGTGTGTGTGTGTGTGTGTGTGTGTGTGTGTGTGTGTGTTTCTGCACTTTTCCTGTGCAGGAATGAATAAATAGAAAATGAATGAGTGTATAGATTTGGTTTTAATGGAATGTTTTCATTGTGTGTGTGTGTGTGTGTCTCCTTCTCTGTTTAGATCAATAAACCAACTCCGACAAAACCTCCATGGACGCCATGGTCATGGAAACACTTTGGTTGCCTGTGATTACGCCATATGCCCCTTGAAAGACTGACATTGATTTCCACAACCTGTGCATCAGAGTGTATGTTGAAGTACGTTTACTAATGTGAGAGCTCTTCCTTGGGCCCCGTTGGAAGTCTTTGCCTGGATTTGTTCCTGTTACCAGAGTAAAAGATGTGACAAAGCAGACTTCAGGCTCTTCCATACTTTCCGCATTGCGCAGACCCGCAGGCCGCTTCCCACCTGCACACGGTTCTCCGATCAAACCACATTTCAGGATTCACGAACGTTCCGTAAAGGAACGGTCCCGAGAATGACTTCGCTTTCGGTGGTCGGCGTTTTCCCTCCTTTCCTTAAAGTTTTTAATGTTTTAACCCCCCCCCCCTCCCCCGGAGTTCCGAGTCGTCTTTATTTTCTTTTAAATCTCCTCACGCGAGCGCTCAGCGGGCATCTATTGTCCGTTGCTCTGTCACGTCGGCGGTCAGCGAGTCGCAGAACTTGGGCTGTACTGCAGAGGGCGCCCCCCACACACACACACGGACCCTCGTGCACAGGGCTGGATGACGATGTTTACGTCACCCTGCGGACACGCGGATGTGGAAAGTATGAACTGGCCTTTATTGTGAACACACGTTTGCGTGTTTGGATGTGGTGACGGTGATGCTAAACAGTCATGGTTGGGATTTCTAGAATCCCCGCAGCAGTCGAAGTTCTCAATGTGTACATATGCAGATATAATGGTTTTTTCTAATCCAAAGATTTATACAGTTAGACCAATTTAAACACACACCTTTTTTTTTTTTTTTTTCAGTTTTCACCTTCATGTCTTCACCTCTGCAAATTTTACGTCAGTCTTGGAATAGTTGCAACAGCTCACCTCCAGTCAGATTGTGTCCGTACTACAGGAATGAAGATATTTTCAAGGATTGTTAAATTTTGGAGTTGATGTGGTGTCTGAGGGGAGGGAGGCGACTGGGTGAAGTGGACCACCAGTCTCTGTGAGCAAACACGACTTGAGAGTAACAAAAGAGCAGTGACTTTAGCTCTGCAGTTCAATGATATCGATGAGATTTGTGGGTCTACAGACTGTTCGTTTTTTGGTTTCTTTTCTTCTAACCTGTAGTCTACCTGTGTGAAACGAAAGGCCAACTGTGTGTGAGTCCCATCACTACATCTTCTGTGCCTTAAATCAGTGCAAAAGACACCACGGCATTGCAGACTGAACCGAAGGGGATTTCTAACATAATTACTGCATTAGTCGGCAAAAAAAAAGGTATTAACTAGCAGTGCTTACTGTGGGGCTTCAGTTCGTGACACAATTCAAGTCATTTCATAGTCGAGTCTGTTCTCATTTCTCTAACAGTGAAACCAAGTGCACCTCCAAGAGTTACTGGTGAGGTTTCATTCTCTCTCTGCATCCGTGCACAGTGAGGGTATTACCCCTTCTGCATCTCGTATTACAAAGGAAGACCTGCCGTGGCTGGAAGGTGTTTTTCCACATACAATTCTCAACTGTATGTCCCGGAGTAGCTCCTGCTTGTTGAGCTTGATCAACGACTTGCAGTCGCCCCATCCATCATACCTCCATCCGTAGGTATGTTATGTTTGGCCGTGGTTCCCCTGCTGAGCACTCGCCATCAGTGACTTGCAGTTGCATCTTTTCGGACTGGAGGTGTCTGTGATGTTACGTCACTTTGAGGTTCATTTGATTCTGGAAAAATCCCCAAACTCCTGCCAATTTTTCTCTCCATAGATCAACAGCCTGTGTTTCGCTCGTGCCTGCTAATGTCTGCATGCTCACACAATTTGCACGCTGGCATACAATGCTCATATCGGCAGTAGAACATTTAAAGAATACATGGGGTTAAATGTTGCTGATGGGATCAAACCATTTAAGATCCTGACGGTGTCACGGTCCGCCGTTTTCAGCTCTGAACCCCACAGCAAGCACTGCTTTCCCACCACATGTACAAACAAAACTCATTCGTGCCCGTAACCTCCCGATCACCCACCTGTCTGTGTGACTTCTAATAACAAATCCACAATCACATGAGTGAAGACTGTTGTCCCTCCTGTCCCCTCTCTTTCTTGCCAAGAATCCCCTCCTCCCACCTTGTTTTACTGGTGTCGTACTGGAGAACATGTGGTTAAGACCCTGGAAGGAAGCATCAAATCCGTGTGGGACAGCTGCAGCAGACTTGTCTGTGGTGGAAGCCGGAGGGGTGTGTATGGCCACAGCACAGCCTCCCTACAGGCATATCTGACACGTAATGATGGCACACTTGACTAGCTGCTCCTCAGACGTTTGGCGTTGTGACCACTCTAGTGTGTCGGTCCAAATGAGGACCTTTTTGTTTGTTTTGTTCTGTTTTTGACAAAGTGTTACTTGGCTTACTCGGTGATACTGTTCAAATAAAATAAAATAAAAAAAACAGGATTATTGCACTTCATACTGACTTTATTGCATTGGAATAACAAGGGAAAGATATGGAGCACCCTCAAGTTGAAGCATATCGTCAAAAACCACAGAAAGTTGATCTATTAAGTATCTACCAGAAATTGAAGACGGTCTTCTGTCACGTGGTGCTTTTTCAAATTGACGGGTGTCCGCCGACACGGCGGAGCAGATCTCCATTCACATGGATTCGACTCATGACCACAGTGTCTCACCACAAAACGGCTTTTTTTTTTTTGCTAAAAGGTGTTTTATATTGTATTGCCAGTCGTATTTTGGTCCACAACTCATTTGCTTTCTCTCCAAGTAAGAACACCACATCGCACCTCGCTTTCCTTTAGCCGACCTGTATACCTCAGTATTCTTGGTTCAAGCACGTGTTACTGTTGGACAGGAGGAAGGACAGGATCTTCCACTTGGATCATTTGTCTTCACAGCTGAGCTTTGACTTATTCTAAGGAAGATAGTACGGTGCGATCATTTCTGACTTGCCATCTTTTTTTTTTTTTGCTTAATGCTTTGTTGGTTTAAGTGGGATGCCACTTGAGAATGCCACAGAAAAAATGTTAATGCTACTGACTTTAAAGAAGATATTAGGTTAGGTTATATCACTGAAGCTTGTTGACAATGTTTCAAGGAGTTTTGTAATGTTTAAAGTTTCTCCAGGTGTTAATAAAGTCACTATTTTGTCTTAAAGAAAAGAAGAAAAAAAAAGAAAATGGGCCTGATTTTAAATGCGACAGTGGAAAAGGACAATGATCCCGGTGCATCCAGATTTGCACACTTGGAAGTTGGTGTGGCCCGAGGGCTTGTGGACACTTTGGCTACGGGCTCCGACTTGAGCTGGACTCCACCAGGAGGGGACGCATGCAGGAACTTTGATTCTCTGTAGTGTTGTGACGTCTTTCTATTCCCTCCGACCCTTTAATTCTCCACTGTGATTGGAAAAGTGTTGAGCTTTGTGTTGTGGAAATACAAAAGAGCAATGACAACTAAATGACTTCTGCTCATTTCCTGCTGCAGTTTTTCCTTCTTTTGTTGTATTAGGTGACTTTTTTTTTTCTTTTTCTTTTGGTCTCTCGGTGAGGTGAAAGAAATCCCTCTGTTTCAACCCACCAACAAAAACAGACTATTGAATGAAGACAACAGAAAGGCATTGTAGCGCCTTACAATTGTGGTCAAAAAGAGGAATGTTGGTGTAAAGACAGATTTTTAACGGGACTACTCTGATCAATTTAGAAGCTATAAAAGAAGCTGCATAGAAAATGAGACGGTCGTCCTGTTTTCACTCCAGACGTGACTGACACGATCGCCTCCGAGGTGGTAATTACCCGTCGAATGTGCCTCCTATGTATTTATGTACATGTAAATAAAGTGAGCAGGCTTTGCTCTGTTGGGTCGTTTTTGTTTTGTATAGCTATATTTGCTTTGTGTCTCGCTTTGTTTGACACCTCTGCCTGTTTGATTAGATTTTTATTATTTGACAATAGGCCGTTAGTGGTTCCCACTCATGACTCAGCACTGCGTCCGTCTTAAAATGACAAGGATGGAAATCCACGGGTTTTGTTTTCATGCTTTTGTGTTTGGTTTGCATGTTTTTAATTATCCAAAAGTGTGTTCTCTTTTCTGTCCTCTTCCGTCATTAAACATGTCAGAAATCGGCATCTTACGTGGCTCATTCTTCATATGGAGCTTGTAATGATTTTAACTAAATATGTTGTCTTATTCAAGCTTCAAATCTTTCAGCCTCTCGTTCGCCGAGCTCACTTTCCCCCAGTGAATCATGACTGGAGGTACTTCTGTCAGGGAAAGGGGAATTTGGAACAGTGTTGCCACAGTTGCTTTTTAAAAAAAACAACAACACATCCAACTACTAGTTTCTCCTTTAAAAAGAAACTTGGTTACTTCACTAATTACTTGTTTTTAAAAGTAACTAAGTTACTTTTTAATTGCGTTCAGCAGCTGCCGACAACCCCCCCGACCCCCCCACCCTCACCCCATTGTATGAACATAAAAATTACAACCGGCTTCCTGCACCATGATTATACATATTTAACCTTTGACCTTCATTCTTTGTTGTATTTATATCTGACTCGCACTTTTATTGTCAGATTTTTACTATTACTGGTATTTATTTATCCAGAGATGTAGTTGTAGTCTGTTGTTCCACAATTTATTTATTTGTACTGCCTGTGCTGTGACTTTAATTGCTTACTTTAATTTAGTCGCAGTTATAGAACTGAAAATTTATTAAATGCATTTAAAACGGAGGATGACATGGAGGTTAAAAAAAGAGGATATTTCTTTAAAACACCACAAACTTATGAGTATTAATGCTTCCCGACACTAGTAAAACATAGCTCAGCATTAGTTTTCCCTGCCAATATCAAGATATCTTTTATCTTGTAAAGCATGTAATATTTTATTATAGGAAATGTTACAAAGAGAGTTTTCATTTGTTTCTTATTATATCCAAAACATATATAGTTTATTTGTTCTTCACTTTGAAGTGGCCTTTTATTCTCGTGCATAATGTAGTTAATAGAAATGCACTGATACCACTTAAAAAAAAAGTACCAACCTTTTGTTTCTTGGTGATACTGAGCACTTACACTAATACAATTACAAGCACAATTGTTTTCAAAATGTTTTATTTTCATCTGATTATAAGACATTTAAATCAAAACGTTTTTTTTATCATATTTTTTACCTTTTGCTCTATTTAGAAAAAAAACAAGTATAGAGTGTTACAAAAACACAACAAGCAGTTCGCATTTGGGTATTTACTTTGTTTGTGTATGTGTAGTCAAACATACAGGAACGCCCAACTCCAGAGGAACTCCACCGTTTTCACGCCCATAAGGCAACGAGACGTCCAACTGACTGACCCCGTTTCTCACGACAGTAACTTCCATTCTGCTGCCAGTAGGTGGCGCCCCAGCTCTATCAAATGGCTTTATACGGAGCGTCCTGCAGGAACCTCGTCTGAGAGATACTTGTGCAACAATAAGATATTTGAAGAATTGTATGGCATATCAATGAAACAAGTAAATGCACCTCTGTCTGAAAACGCACATGAAAAATGATTGTAACTTATAGCGTTATATATAATAGTAAAATGAAAAAAAAAAGTATTGTATTTGTTTCACAACAACAATAATGTTCTCATCTGTACTCCCTTGATTGTGTCAGATGGGCTTTGTTAAAATCCATACATGTACGGGCCATCCCCAGGCTTGAATCTCAGTTGTTGAGTCGCAACGGCCTGGAGCCGGTCAGTGATTTGACTCCTGCCTCTTTACTGGCCATTTTACCTGATTTGCATTGTACCAACCCTCATCTGGACTGTTTATCTTGTGAATCAGATGTTGTCTACTTCTGGACTTCTGGAATAAAGCTGTTGCATAATATGTGTGTGTGTGTGTGTGTGTGTGTGTGTGTGTGCATCGTTCGGTTGCTCTGTCAGTTCCCATAATTCCCAGTCATAGTTTTCTACTGGACCCCTACAAAAAGTTAACTTACTATAAAATCATGTTTACGGCCCATTGCATTAAAAAGGTATTGTGTGTTAAAAGTACATCATGATAAAGAACATATTTTGATTTAATCAAAAAAATACCTGAGACTTAATATATATGTATAGAAAAATGATTAAATAATGTATAAAGCCTTGCAATACAGTGTGTCCTGACCTAAAACAGTTTATTTGTTATATTCTGTAACAATGAGTTCCTTTTCCTGTGGACATAAACTCTTTAGGGTTACACTCAGGCTTAGTGTTGGGTGGACTATTGCTTCAGCTTGCATAGTTTCTCTAGTTTCCCACTGCAAACTATGCATTGAAATCAAATTTTGTCATTTGCTCCAATGAAGCCATATTCTATGTAATTCTCTTGATATGCTGTTCTTTTATGATTCAATATCCTCTTTCGCCTGATTTATTCTCCTGATGATTACTTTGCAAGCTTATGTTGATAATACTTTTAAATAGTATTTAATCTAAATGTGTACAATCAGTAGTTTTATGACTTAAAACGAACTGAGGGCTGACTCCTGTATTTTTATGACGTTAAAAAAAACTTAATATTCCAACAAGATGACTTGAATCTGTGGCGCCCCCTGTGGTGGGAATCAATACTTTAAGTTGTTTGTTTGGAACCTTCGAATTCAGGGGTTATTGAAACATCCCGTTCCTAGTGTCAAAGCCTTCTGGTTTTTATAGTTCTGAGAGTTTTTGTCCCGAATTGTGTGTGAGGTAAGACTTTTTTTTGTCAATGACAGCTGCGACAGTGCGCATGCGCAGCGCTCCCCCTCTCTCTCTCTTTGCAGGAGAGTGGACGAGCTGTGTGTGAACTTGTGTGTGCGCGCGCGCGCCTGAGACGAGCTCCTCTCCCTCTGGATGATATGACCGAGCTCCACCGGACGACACTTCACTTCCCCAGCTCCAACTCGGCCGCAGCTCGGTGGTAGCTCGCGTTGTGTTCAGGGACCGTCGCGGTGCTCCGGCTCACGGCGGGGTGAAGCTGCTGGCCTTTCCAGGGGCTCGCTTGGCTCGAGGGAGACGGAGGACGGAGAGGAGCCCCAAGCTGGTCGGAACGGTGGACGTTAGCATCGGAGCTAATCAGCCCCAGAGACTTGAGCCTGGATTACCGTGTTTAGTCGAAGCACGTCTGCGGCGTCTACTCCGGAAAACATGAAGATCACTGTGGATTTCGAGGAATGTCTGAAGGACTCCCCGCGGTTCAGGTGAGACGTGACAAGCCGAGCTTCTTGTCTTTCTTTCTTTTTTTTTTTTTTATTTCCAACGCTCATTTAATTTCCAACACTGAGAGAGAGAGAGAGAGAGAGAGAGAGAGAGAGAGAGAAAGTACAGCGCGAGCTCAGTCACGACGATCGGCAGTAAGCAGCGAGCTGTTTGCTCCTGACACTTTTCTATTTTCGTCCCGTAAGAGAGCCGAGGCCAGCCGGGGCAGGCTGCTGCTGCCGGGCCGGCTTCTCTCGCCTGTTTCTGCGGATAAATCGTGGAAACATTAAACGTGGACACAGGAAATCGCACAGTGTGGCAGGAAGCTTCACCTGGACCTGGTGTGGTGCTCCTGGTCACGACACGACTGGAAATAAACACTCCATTCATCCATTTCCTCGTGTAATCGAATAGTTAATAGATTTATTAGTTATTTATAACAACTGACCAATCAGTTTTTATGCAAAAGCAAGAAAATAAACATGTTTTCAATTGTTTCCTTTTTTTTAATTTCTAGAATGAAACAAGCAAACCTACACGGAATATTTCAGTTTGTATTTAAATAACTTTCTATATTTAAATTAAATTATGAAAAAAAAAAAAAACTTCTATTGACACTGATATTGTGTCCAAACAAGTCAGTTTTCTGTAATGAAAGTCTGATTTATCAAGGTCTTATCTATCTATTGATGATCAGTTGATGGAGATGACCAGATCAATGGACTGAAGGCCCATCCATACCTTTATTGACCTCCAGTTCACCCAAACATGTCACAAGCCTAATTGGATTTTACCTGATGGACCTGCTTCCTGCCCAGGGTTACCAGCCTATGCAAATTGTTGACTCTCTAGTGGTTAAAGCTCTATAGAAGATCAATGGATTAAATTATTACACTGACTCATAATTAAAGTTGTGTTGGTCCAGTCCCTCCACTGATCCTTTAATGTCACATTGGTCCCAAACAGAAGCTCAAAATAGAAATGTTGGTTTTATTATCAGAGATCTAAACGATTTTAATGCAAGACAAATTTGTATGTAGCATTACAACTCAATTCAAAGTGCTTTACCAGGAAATTAAATGCATACATTAAAAAATAATGAATCACTTAAGAACAACATAAAAGGAGACTATGACACTTTAATTAAGTAAATGTAAGCACAAATAATTGTGTCTTAAGGCCTTTAAAAGAAAGGAGGATGTCCTCAGGTGTTCCCGGAAGTTTGTTCAACACGTGAGAAGTATAGGAACTATAAGCTGCTTTACCTTGTTTGCTTCTGACTCTGGGAACACTTGTAAAACCTGCTGAAGACCTCAGTCTCCATCTGGATGTTTTATATTCTACAAGTAAATCTAAGATGTATTCACACCGGAGACCATTCAAAGCTTCATAGACCAGAAGTAACATTTTGAAATCAATCCTCAGACAAACAGGGATTGAAGCTCAGGTGTCTTGAAGAAAACTGTACAAAAACTGGTTTATTTTCTTGTCAACTGCAGATTAACTCTAACCCTCACCCCAAATTCAGCTTTGATAGGGTAGTGTAAATCTATTAAAGACATTAAAATGGTTCACAGTTAATTGATTAACTAAACGATTATCTAATTGGAGTTATTAATTAACCTGTGACTTTATTTAGCTTTGGCATTCCAACACTTGTACAGGACACATAAATCTGTTGGGAATATCTTGTTTTATGGTCATGGGAAAAAAAAACGGGTAGAAATACGACAAAGTCTGTAGTGATTAATAAACGTTTGTACTGTTTTCTACTGGGCAATGCCAAATACGAATGATGCAGTTGGATTTTTGCTCGAGATAAAAAAGAATGTATCAACTTTCCTGAGGTTGAACTAATCAATTCAGTACAATCATGCAGAAATGAGTCTGGAGTTTTCAGTGCTTTCTGTTGTTGTTGAATGTGTAAGTGGATATTGACAAAACTCAGCCACGGTGGGTCACACATCTTAAAACCTAACGTCTGAATGAGCTTATGGATGTGGGGTCAGGTGGTCTGTGTTCACCTGACGTATTCGCACTCATTATTCCGGTTGTGTCCCACAGCATCTACATTACTTCACGCTGCGAAGCTGAAAGTTGTGTAAAGTCGGATGTTTGCCCCTCAGCTTTGTCACTTTTCAGTATGTTCAGAAGGAACCTCCCTCCCTCCTTCCTCCCTCAGCCCACGCACAATCTACTGCTGCTCCTCCAACATCCTCTGCTTCAAAAAACGAGGAACAGATGTGAGAAAGTTGTTTGCAGAAGAATAGAGTATTAAAAAAAAAAAATACAGCATTTTCCCATAGGGTCGAACAAAGGGAATCATCTCAGCTTGGCTTGTTTAACACCGCCTTCAAACTGCTGTTTTAATCTGTCGGATACCTTTGTATAAATAATGCCACTATACATCTCACTGAGACTTACTGAGAAGTTGGCACACCTCCGCATTTGTGTGGGTTTCATGATTTTTTTCGTTGGATAGATGAATATATAACTTTACATTTTCTGGAGTGTTCTGTTTTTTTCCCCCCACGTCTATTGGAATGAGTTGGCGAAGCAATGGCTTCACTTTGTTGTTCTGAGTTCATGAGGTTTGTACCTTGAAGTTTTATTTTAGCATATATTCATCTTGGCACTAATTGGCACATTAGATTGTAAAAAAAACAAACCCAAAACATTCCCAAACAACCCCAATTGAATAATGAATGAGTTTCACAGTTAAATGTGACATTAAGTGGAACGTTTGCAAGGTATTGTGTTGATCTCGAGTCATTTTCAACGATACTCTTTAATACCCGAAGTCAAAAAAGCCATTGATTGTTCAATAAACAACCGACTGATACCTATTTGATCAACAGTTTACCCTTTTCTCAATGAAAACGGAGCTGCCCGCCATATCCTCGCATTGCTTACATTGACTCTGTGCATTTCAGAACTTCCCGGACTGGATCTTGGATATATGAACGCACGAGTATCTTAAATTTTGTAGGCTGCCGTTCTGCCAGGTCCCTGCAGTTGTGTGTTCCTGGTCACCCAGCTCACCAAAAGCAGCTTCTTTATGGAGCAATAAATGGTTTTATTAAGCACACAGGAAACCATGGCATCACGAGGTATAGTTTGATGGGTAGAGTTTTAAAGACACCACATGACTACTTGTCGAGGGTTACGAGCCTGTTGCTGATTTGCCACAGTTTGTTTTTGTACCTGTGTTGTTGTTTAGTTTAAATCTTTACAGCATTGTTCTAGTAGTTTAGTTTATTCCGAGGCCCTGGACGAATGTCGTTTCTTCACAAAAAATGAGTAAACGACCATCATTTGCCCAAGTTTTTCTAAACAAATTGACAAGACTCTGCTTCTCCACTCAAATCAACCGAGCCGAATGTTTTCTGCAGGGTGATCAAAAACTTTAGAGAGGCCGTATCAGTGACGGCTATGGAATTGGCCGGCACGTCTTCTGGCGTGCTTTGTCTTTGGCGCCCCCCCAACGTTCCCACCTCACTGCCAGTAAAGTCCTTTCTAGTCAAAAATAAATGTCCGAAATTGACTTTGCTGGAAAGCTATTATAGTATGGTTCTTAAAATGTTCTGATGCTTTGTCTTAAGATGAACTCGGATCAACGTTTCTATTCATGGAGGTTTCTGATTCCCGTCCTGTGACCTTTGCATGGTTCCTTGCACATGTACAGTGCAGACGAGGAGCACTTATTGGCTTTTTACAGCCATGGGAAAATTCAAATAAATTCAGGGATCCCAGTTCCACCAAGGTAGCTGGTGGAGACGGTATGTGTGTTGGCTTCAATAAATATCTAAATAACGGTACGTAAAACATTTATTAAATTCCCTTTTAGCTGACACCTGAGTCAGACTCGGTAGAATCAAGGTTTTGGTGTTTCTAGTAGAACTTGTTCTCTTTCTGGACCGGTACCGTGTGCACGACAAACCATCCGACTCCCCCATAAGCCTCTACAGTCCAGGTTCACTCGTTTCCTCGTCAATAGTTTTACTTTTCTGCGGTTTTGACAACGAACAGAATCCAGTCTCTATTTAATCACGTTAAAGTCAAACAAAGACACTTCCCATGATCCCCTGCAGCCACAAGTTCAGCTCTGCCTATGGCTCGTCCTTCTTTGTTGGTATTTTTGAGTGAACTCTGTTCCTAAAGGAGTCAGCATTTTCTCAGCCTAATCTCTACTGGAGGTTTATTGCCGTTTGGAGGCTTGACGCTCCTTCGTCGCGGCACCGTTTTCCACCGCAAAGCGGACTGTTTGGCCAGAAACAGACGACAGGGCTGTTAGAGGAGGAGAGAGAATAGATGAAAACAGATCATCTACACGACCAGCTCTTACTCGCTCAACATCTGTTTCCATTTTGCTGTTTTCTTTCAACTTTGTGCCAGAGAATATAGAGCCCCCAAATGTAGAGACGGGTTATTTTTAAGTGGTAATTTGGCATGGCCGCACTACCCCCCCCCCCTCCCCCCGTTTGTTCTTTTTTTTTTTTTTTTTTAAACCCTCGTCGTCATTTCAGCAGAAAGCCGTCTTCACTCGCAAACCCTGCCTTTTGCCTAGAGGAGCGATACGCTGGTGCAGAGATTCAGTATTTTTGGCAGTGAAGCGTCCTAGCCTAGTTTTCCACATGAGAATAGACGTTGGACTCGGCCTCGGGAGCTTTCCTGGCTCCTCCTCAACTATGATTGTTGAAAATTCCCTTCAGAGTGCTGTGGCTTTTCTTCCCACATGTTTAGGAACAAATGCTTAACATATTTGATTTCTTTCCATCCCGTTGAACCAACCCCCCCCCCCCCCCAAAAAAAAAAAAAAGAATTATTATCCTCAGTATATTTTTCATTATCAAGTCAGCGACGACGTGTTTGTTGCTTCAGAACCACGATAATGACAGCTGATTAGCAGCAGTCTTCCCCCCCCCCCCCCCCCCCCCCCGTTGTGTTCGTCTCCCCGACACGATTGTGTGCCCTCGGTGGGTTTTGCTGAGTCTTGGTTTGGGCCGAGAGCCACCGGTTGGAAGTGTTGTGTTTCACTTTCCCTTGAGTCCTCCACAGCAGCTGCAGAGACAACAGATCACTGACCGGCCTGGTGAGCAGATCTCGTACTGATTAGTCTCCCTTCAGAGCCCAGCCGGCTTGTTGGGACGCTGCGCTTGTTGTGCTTTGATTTAATTGAGCCGTGGTTCATTTCCTTTTAATGGTCTTCAGTAACGGAAATTAAAAGCTAATGACGTGTGAGGACGAATGCCGGGCTGCTGCACCACTGTAGTAATTGAGTATAGAAGAGGCAAATAAAGCACAATACTTGAAATGACCGAAAACACAATATTTTAACCGCCTCTGAAATAAGGTTTTCTGTGATTGGCAAATAGATGACGGTTTTTCTAGTCAAATTATATTGATTTTTTTTCTTTGAGCTCATCAAATTAAAATCGGTTGTCCTGGTTTTATAACTGTCTGTAACACAGACATCAACACTATTGATCAATGTGTTGTATTTAAGTTGCATCAAGGTGTTTTTTTTTGTAGTTTTTTTAATATTTTCATGCCAGTTTGCCAAGGTGCTGTGTGGAAGGGTTCGTGCTGCTTTCTTTATTCTTGACCCTATGTTTCTGGAAGCTCATAATTAGCATAATAAACATTATTTTTGGTGCCGTCTAGCAACATCCTGCTCAGAACAAATCCAGTCCCCTGATTTCTACCACACTTGTGATGCTTGCATAGGAGCCAGATCATAAGCTAATGTGTGAGTTGATCCGCACGATGCTCGGCTTTTGGATAGGTCACAACAAAACATCTTAAAGGTCTCGAGGAAGAACTCGTACCACTTCTACGAGTGTTCCAGAACGAGCTGATAGTCATGCAAAGGGAATAGCAGAGACGGATCTTTTGGAAATGGAGGATTTCATAGTTATTATATAATATTGGAAAAGGCTGTCGTGGAGCGAGATGGAGAAAAGAGGTTATTCATGCCAGTTACTTCTCCAGGAAGTATTGTATCATTTACAGTAGTTTTGAGTGATTTCATAACACCTCAAAAATATGTTGACTTGCGCCCCCCCCCCCCCCCCCACATCTATGTACATAGGTGTCACATTCAGTCTTTTCACTGTATTCTGGATATTCTAGAAGCTGTAATCATCCATGTTTGTCCTCGGTGGGCTTCCTTCCTGTCACTTACGCACTGAGGATGTACAACTGAGCGCTAAAACTCGCTCATCGCACCAGCGGGGGCAATTTCCCCAAAACTTGTCAGTGTTTATCTTTAAGCAATGACCTCATCACGTTGATGTTGTTGAAGCTCTAATGGTGGGTTTTTACCACAGAGGACCCCCCCCACCCCCACCCCCTACCCCCACCCTCCTCTATGTCACCACTCTCTAACAATTACAGGATCTACGTCACGGTGCTGAAGCTCACTCCATTCTCCACATTTCCATCGACAGTAACGGATTCACTGGGCTGGATTGTTGCCTGCTTTTTATTTTTTTTATTTTTTTAAGTCCAGTGGAATTAACCCTCGTTTTAATCGCGCCGCGAAAAACAACACTTAATCTATTTCCCGTGACACATAACACTGGTGTCAACATGTAGAGATGACGAGGTCTGCGTGACACTGGACTAAATATAGTTAGAAGACATCAGAATGAAGGTTTAATAGAGAGCTGATGGACACCGAATTTATATCAGATGTAAGATTAATGATGAAGTCGGCTTGTTTTGCCTTGTAATTCTTTATTTGCATACCTCAAATGTAGGATGGGACTCTACATTAAATTAGAGTTTCTAAACTTGGCAAAAGTGCCTTTGACATTTTCCGCAACGTGAGTCACTTTTATTGTTGTAGTTTGGCTGCTCGGGAGACTGGTATTAACTAGATACTTAAAGCAGCATGTACAGGTGGATACCATCAGGGGCCATGAGGAGCAGAATATGTCAGATGACCTCGACAGTAATCTGACGTTTTATAAACCACTGTTTCCTCATCATGAGACATTTTTGTTAACAAATTCAATTTATACTCAGGTGTGACTTAGTCTGGAAATTACAACAATTGTTGCATCAAGTTGAACAATTACTTATTTTTGTATCAAATCCTTCCTTCATTGCATGGATTCCTTGGTGAATGGACTATACATTTGCTTTAAGGAAGTTTTACTAAATCACTGTCTTGGTTGCATAATGCTCAATTGACGTTGCAACCCTAAAAGTGTTCACTGTACTATTGAGATGAAAGATGAGCAGAAACGTTTGAAAAGCCTGAGTTTTCAGCAGCACACACAGAAAGACTTCCTCTGGTCTTGTAATGAACCAACAAATAGTTTTCCAAAATTAAAGGGTTGCAGGTTTCCAGCCAGACCGGGGGATATGTGGGGTTTCCTCTGCACTGGGAGCCGTCCTACAACCAGCAGGCAAGTGCAAATGTGCTGGTAGCAGATGGTCTGGGAGTGTCGGCTTATGTCTTGGAAGTGGCGACCTCTGTGGCGCCGGCTCATAGGAGACTCCATTGAGCCGGCGACATGAATGACGGACCTGTTCACCGACCTTACTTCTGCATGCGGCATGCGCACAGTCTGCATGGCCGCCCGCCAGCAGCCGTGCATCACGCCCCGAGGGGCGGCACTCTTTTGTTTTTGGGAGCGTGGACGCTGAATCACCGCGGAAGAATTAGGTGGCTCCGCTTTTGTAACTGATAGAGAGCCCTTGACAAACCGAAGTAGGCCGAGGGTTGTAGGGTAGGGTAGGGTAGGGTAGGGTAGGGTGCAGATCAGTGTTTATGTGCATGTGTGTTGATATCAAACAAAAATAAATGACAAAACATTTCACCTCTTCTCTAGATTGAGCTGTTGCTATTGGTGTTAGCGTCTGAATCCACAGCCTAAAGCTTATGTTTATATGGGGAGTCTTAATTAAGTTGCGCAGGTATTGTTCACATTGACATCGTTGAGCTAAACTCAGAATTATGCCGGAACACCCCTAAAATGTGTATTTTTGTTCAATAATTGGGACTAAATTGTACTTAAATACCATAAAAACCCTTGAAATAATTATAATATAGAATATATCTGTATATTTAGTGGGGTGGTGCCGTTTTGTATGCTCTCGCTCAACATAATTGTGAAGGCGTCCATGTTGCTTTTCTCACTGATGTGGTAGAGACGGGCTTTCTTGATGAGCTGTCGTCTTCCTCATACCCACACGTCTCTATGTGGCCTCAGCACCACCCTCACACCCAAACAGACCTTCAACCAGGATGTCTAACTTCCCTAATTTATATTGTTTCATGAAGTGAAAAAAAGCTAGTCATCATAGGTTCCATATCCCTTCTCGGATTGTATTCTTACCCGCTGAGGACTGTCAGTAAAGGGCGTGCCCACCACCGAGCTAGAAAGGTAAACAGATGTGGCAGATAGGATTTCTTTCCACGAGTAAATCTCCCGACAAATGTCCAGAGGGTTCATCAAACCATTTTTGGAGAAGTCGATTATGGAATTAACAGAGTTTCATTTTTTTAATAACACACCTCGATGTATTTAGCCGTCACACTGCAAGCTGTTGCCGCAAGACTTTCAACCAGGCCTCGCATTACTCCAGTCTTGGCTTCTTTTTCCTGGTTGCCACTACATTTTTGAATTGTAGTCTTTCCCGTGCCGAGATCATCAGGTCAGAAGTTGCTGTTGCCCCCCCCCCCCCAACGGCTTTAAAAGTCGGGATCGGGTGGCAATGGCAACCGGGGAATTCTCTCCCACTGATAGACAAATTCCAGCATCGTGCACTTTAGCCTCCGTTTTTCTCATAACTGCTTCATACAATCATGTGGAGATGCACTTTGTTCAGGTGAACCTGTGAGGCAGCTCACCGACCCCTCCTCTACGCTCTCAAAGTCCACATGATTCACTGGTGGGAATCATGAACTGGTGTTTGTTGTTTTTTTTTGGTTTTTTAAGTAAGTGAGAAGGATAAAAATCCATCTGAAACTGAAGCTGGTATCATATGAGAAGTTGTTGGATCCCGTTTTCACCCTGCGATAATCTCGGGGCCCCATTTCAGAGCCATCTGCGTAAATCAGCTCTTCATCTTGGCGTCAGCTGAGAGTGAAGAAAGTGTTGGTCAGCGTTTTACAAGCCAGTATCAGTTCAAATTTCTCTAAAGTGCTGCCATGGTGTTTTTCAGGTTCCCACTTTGTATTTTCTTTCTGTTCTCTGTGTGTACTCCATGCGTTGTACTGCTCAGTGTTTCAGAGTTCAGTTTTTATAAGGGGGGGGGGGGGGGTTGTGCGTTTAGAAAGATGTCTGCTCCTTTTGTTCTCTGCAGCTCATTATCCAGACTCGTGCTGGACATGCTCCAAGGTTGCAGTTGTGAGGCAATAGCCTCGATCGGCCCCTCCTTGTCTTATTCTCCGTCAGCACTTTCACAAGTTCAAACCACAGGACTGTCATCCTCTCGACGGCGGGGGAAATGGTCATCCTCCCGTGGATGACGGTGACCGGGCAGACAGTCCAGTAGAACGTTCACACGTAACCCTTCAGTACGCATCTTTTCAGTAGCTGAAAAAACCCTCGACCGTTTCTTGGCCAAGCTTTCTTTAAGTCAGTCCTGAGCAAACGGCTAATCTTACATGATGTTTGCCTCGGAGCATCGTCAACTACAATGGGCTTAAGTGGATCTGAGGAAAATTAAAATAATCACATAACTTTCAGTTAAGACTATGGGGGATTGAGTTTAGATCATATCAATGTGATGTAAAAGTCAAAAACCAACACCTTGTGATGTGGGGGGGGGGGGGAGCAACTCCATGCAACTTGATATTCCTAAATAAAATATAACAGCAGAATTGCTGGATGCTACACGACCATACAGGTTGATCCGGCATGACTTGATGTGCTATAACATGACTTAACAACATACCGAAGGATTTATCAAGGCTGGACGTGATGCGACACGACTTATTGAAAAGTAAATATGAAATGACTTGATGTTAGTGACAACATGTATTTAATGTGGTGTATCTCAGTAAATATTCAATAAAATATTCCACAACACTGTGTGCTTTCACACCCATACACCTATATATCACACTTTATAGGGTGATTATTCACACACACAATGAATTTAAAAATGATGTTATATCAGGGACATGTTCCATACGAGACTGACATTTTTTTGTAGCTTTTTGCCATTTGTGCCATATTGTTTTTTTAGAATTATTTGGTAGTATGAATGGAGGATTAGCCCATAGACCCACCAGGAACCAGGATGACTCTGACCTCGGATGCTTTCACACCACCGTAGTTCACAGCCTCCAGCCTCCAAGGCAAACAGTCATGCAACATTCAGCAGACAAACGTTCTCAAGCTTTGGACACACTGTCGGTGTGCAGTCTTTATTACTTTTGACCTTGTTTCTGCCCTCCTCGTCTTCTTAAGTTCCGAGTTCATTCCACTTTGTTTGGGTTGGTGTCAACCTCTAATAAAAACGGCACTCCGCTGTTGCCAAGACCTTTTCCTTGGACTAGATTTGTTGACTTAGGAAGTACAGACGGTACAAAGTTCACCAAACTGACAGGAGCTCGATGAAAGCGCTACTATCGGATGTTTGAATCAAATTATGCAGCAAAGCAGACTTTCTTTTGCTGTCAAATTAATTTTCTAAGTTAAAGGGGCTCTTGAAGAGGCGAGTCCTGTGGTCGTTTGACTAAATAAGACCCAGTTTGGGCTAAAGGAAGCTCAATTCATGTGTTTTTGCATCCTCACAGGTCCACTTGCATAGTGTTGGATTTATTGCAGTGGTATATATATATATATATTCTTTTTTTTTTTTCTTTCTCATTTTGTACTCGTAATTATAGGAGTCATATTTACTGTGATGTCTGTTTATGCTCAGACAAAATAATGTTTGTGAGTGTGTAACACTTGCAGCCTGAATTTTTTTTGACTCCTTGATGTGGAACAATTCTGACTAACGGGCGTTGACAGCTGTGTCGGGACTCCGACATATGGAGGAACTCCTAATCTCCTTTCTACTTTTGTAAACATCTGGCCCCTCATCAGTAAAATCACTCCATGACTGAATGGTTTTTTTTTTAATACTTGGATATCACGCTTGTGTCTCAACAGGGGGACGAGACACAATTGGCTTGAGCTGAGATGATCTGTTTTACAAGAAACAAATAGAAAGGATGAGTCATCCAGCTTTGTTGTAGCAACCTTTATGTTGGTACTGTTGCTAAACTCGCCTTTCTGATCACTATCACTTTCAAGTGGGTAGCGAGGGTCATCGCTCTCAAGTCAACAGAAACTACAGATACTGGCTGCGGTTAAGCCCGACATAATCTTAGGCCCAGATTACACAACATTCCAGGTGAAAATGCAGGGTTTTTGCATTTTCGTGTCAGGAAAGTTTCAGGTTTACGTGACGATGAGGACGATGAGGACACTGTAACTGATGGAGTTTTCATATAGAGGGTGCTTGTTTTTGCAGTGAAGTTGCAATATTTGTCCATCGCAGGTGTAAAATACAGAAATAAATGACTGTTGGTGACATTTCATCTCTGTAACAACCACAGGGATGTTTAAAATTGTATAGATGAGCTCTCAAAGACACGGAAGATGAAAATGTTCAAAGCGCCCGTGCTTCAGGGCGAGGAATTGGGTCTTCTTCCTCCCTCGAAGCTTGTCGGCTGTCGATCCTGTGGAGAACCAAGCTGTGCCCCGTCACGTTGTACACGACACGGTGCCAGACATGATTTCAGACCTGCAGCATGACCCCAAGATGAAGCTGTGTGTGAGCACCAGTCAACATGTCTCCGGTATTGGCCTCAAAATGGCTTTAATGTGAAAACGATGGCATTTGCTGCAAATGTTTGCCAACGGCCGGCCATAAAATGAGTAAATATGCCTAAAAATATGGACCAGATTGCCTCAGTGGCAGAAACATGGAAGCCATTTTAAGTAGGATGAATTTTATTTGGAAGCAAATGTCACAGAGATATAAACACAGCTTCTATTAAACAACCCAAATTGAAATTGTTTAACTTTGTGCTTTTACAAAAGTCATTATCCGGCTGTCACTAGAAATATAGGAGTATGTAATACATTGTGTAATAACAATGACTACCGGTACTTTCAATGTGCTTTTCCCAACTTGACTGATCTGCATGCAGAGAGCACAGGCTGCTTCACAATGTCACACATCTGTATCTCTCTTGTATCACTCATCTGTGTTTTCTGTCCCTGCAGGGCCACCATAGAGGAAGTGGAGGGGGATGTGTGCGAGTTGGAGTCCAAGCTTGACAAAGTGAGTACCACCCACAAAAACAAAACAAAACATGGCCTCATTGTTTGTTCACTCCGCTGTGAGTGACGAGCGACGGGCTCCTCAGGCGTTCTTCCCTGGCCGACGGTTCCTCAAGACTCAAACGTGACCTTCAGACCACCTTTTGATAGACGCTGACCACTGCAGAAAATCCACATCCCACCAGAGCTGCGAGACGCTCTGCTTCAAACACACTAACTTTGAGGGCAAATTGTTCACTCGCTGCCTAATTTCTTGCAGCCACTTGCAGGTAAAATGATATTGTTGTTAATATGTACTTTACCTACCAGTGGCCTTACTCTTTAGATTTTTTTTGGGATTACAATGCTGAGCAGAAGAATCCATAATACTGCACTTTAGGAGTGTTACGATTAGCAGCGTGTTTCAAATGCACCAGTGAGTAAACGCCAACGGTCTGAATTCCTTTTTGCTCAAGCACCTTGTAATTATATTATTTGTGTGAACCGGTTTGAAACTGAAACTGAAAGTTGACGATCGGAAAGAATGTTACTACAGGATTATCAGGTTTTGGCCCCATATTGTGTTCAGTAACTAATACTTATGAAACCTTAGGATACAAAATTTGACATCAACCTGAAAGTCTTTGGCTCGGCCTCACATCTGTGTCCAGTTGTCAATCAAAATTCATTATTTAGAACTCTTAAAGGCTGAGAACAAATGTGCAGAATTAGTGGGAACAGTTTGAATATTCTGTCCTTATTTCCATGTTTTCTCACAGTAAAAACTGAACGAGGAGAGCGTTTGTTCCCCTCGTTGCCATATTGGTTTTATCCTCTGATGTGATTGCTGGAATATTAGCACAGATTGAGTGTTTCATTGTATTTTGTTGTGAAATATGTGATGTTTCCCTCTGACAGGAGCACAGTGACAAATCCCTAGTTCATTGTTTCTGGACTTACAGTCGCACAGTGCCTCCTCCTCCTCCTCCTCCTCCTCCTCCTCCTCCTCCTCCGTGACTCAGCTCCAGTCTCACTTCCCCTCTTGCTCTTGAGAAGACAGATCCACCAAAAAGTGTGCGCTGCAGTGATGATGTGTGTTGATATGGGTGGAGTTGTGTTGAAGAGGTCAGAGTTACAGTTGAGCGTTCTGACCGGTACTCACACAACCACACTGGACTGAAAGTCTTCCCTACTTTTACCAGTGCAAAGCATTCGATCGGCTCCCATAAAATGAAAACCTAGAGCAAGGAAAGAACTCCAATGTGTACATCAGTGTACTGTGGAGACGCAGGGAGGAATTAACTGTACTGGGCTGTTTGCTTGACGTCTGACTGTAGGGACAGTTTGCTGTCGTCCAGATCTCCCAGTTAGAGCAGAGAGACAGTCTGCGCTGTGAGGTTACCTGAATAGATGGACAATTCTCCGAACAGCAAAGTAATTCTCTCTCTGTTTGGTTGTGGTCCTGACGTGGAGCCTCAGGCTCCCTCACGACTGTTTATAGTTTGTGAGTGAGGCTCTACCATAGTTTGAGTTTCTGCTTTCTATTCTCAAAGTGCCCAAATGAACAGATCAGCATGTTCTCATGTGTTTATATGTTTGTTGAGAGCAACGACTTCTTCTTCTTCGGTTAAATTAAGTTCTGCTCCTCTCTTTTCTTCTGTTTTGTGGTCAGTAGGTTTAAACGGTGGATTCGTCACTGATAATGTTTCACACATTTCTGTTTTCCCTGTTGGATTGCGGTCGTCCTCCCCTCTGCCACCAAGGTTTAATGCCAGTTGACTAAAGGCAGTAAAAGCAGGTACAGGTTGTACGTCACACTTGTTTTTTTCCAAGCACCGACGGTAGACCGACGACTCGTTTTAGACTCCGTCTGTGAATTTGCTCACCCAGCTCTGGCCATCTGGCTTGTAGCCTTCGCTCATTTCTTCATTACATCAACAGCCTGTCCACTTTACACCAGGCACAGTCGTCTCTCTTTCTGCTCCTTTGTTTCCACTTGTTTCTATACAATTTCAGGTTTCCTGGTTCAAATTATGCCGTGCAGCATTTTATTTCTGGTGACGTTCGGTTTGCGCTGTCGGTTAAACGTTTAATGCCATAAGTCGGCGTTTTAACCATTTCCCAGTGTTAGTCACAATCTGGTTTTTTTTTGTGGTATTTGGCTGGACGTTTGGGACTTTTTCTCCGTCGACAAATGATTTAGGCACACGCCTAAAACTTTTACACATTTTTATTCCCTCAAAGATTCACCGGTCCAATCCTGCATGTTTGTGTAATTGGCCAGATTTTTTAATCAGTGAAGCGAGTTGCCGTAAAGTCAGAGTTTGTAATGAAGTCATGGAGTTGCTCTGGCTTCAGGCTGTGTCACCTCTTGTGTGTGGGAGTGGATGGAGGGTTTGATGTGGGTCTTTATAGCTTCAAATGATCTCCTCCCTCCATGCGTCACGAGGGAAAGAAGCGTCTGTTTCTAATTGCAAGCATCAAGCGTCTTGTGTTCCAGCATTAGTCTTCTCCTCTCCACCTCCAGGATTCCAACCAAATCTGTGAATCCGGTGTATATTTTTAGCAGCCAAGCCTCCACGTTTTTTTTTAATCAGCGTTTGCCCTGAAGAGATGACCGGCACAGCTCCTGTCGTCTCTCCACTCGAACGTCTGCCTCCCTCTCACGTCAGACCTTTTTCCCCCCTCTGCCTCGTCTTCTTCTGCTCTCCAGTTGGTGAAGTTGTGCATCGGGATGATCGATGCTGGAAAAGCCTACAACGCCGCCAACAAGCAGTTTGTTAGCGGGATCCGTGAGCTCGCACAACAGTCCACCAAAGATGAGGTCATCGAGGTAAAGGACATATAACCTTCCCCGATTTTGGAAGATTCTGTTTAGTGTTCTACTCCTTTTAGTCTGTAAAACTACAATGAAGTGTACATTTTGTGATTTCTCATCAGTGAGATGACACATTGCCTTTGCGTTACTTCTTAAGTGCTTCTATTATGATATGGATATTTAAATACAGGCCCGGGTATTTGACCTGAGCTATTTAGTATGTTTCTGTCTTTATTGATGTAATGAAGGACACATTGGACGTATCCTCGCTCGTCTCACCAGCCTCTGTCCTCTCTCTCTCTCTCTCTCTCTCTCTCTCTCTCTCTCTCTCTCTCTCTCTCTCTCTCTCTCTGTCTCTCTCTCTCCACAGTCCAGTCTCACAAAGTTTGCCGAGAGCCTGCAGGAGATGATCAACTATCACACGGTATTCTGTCCCTGACACGTGAAACCGGATGTACCGTCACTATTTTTTTCCCCCCTTGTTGCAGCTGGGTGATGACAAAGCCCGCAGGATTATGGTCTGGACCAGCTCTGAAGCTCGCCAGAGTTCATGTTTATGGCTGGGAAGGACAGAAGCAGACAGAAAAAGTGGGTCCGTGCGGGGAGGGGAGCAGCAGGATAATGGAGAAGGAGCAAGTTTTAGGCGCTCAAAGGCTTTGCCTTCTGGTTGAATGTAAAGTGGCTGTCATAAGCAGCCTCAAGATGGATTTCGTATCGCTGTTAAAAAAAACATTGTAGAGGGAGAAAGTGTGCCAGCCTGTGGAGCACATATTGTCCTCAATCAGGGGGGGGAAACAAAAAACCTTCAGTTGCAAGATATTGAGAATGTTCCATTGTAAACCACACTCTGAATGTCAACAATGCTTTGGGATTTCCTCTCGCATAAAAAAAGACAGTGACTTATTTCTTCCTCTATAAAAATAAAGTTCATGGGACAGAGAGGAGTTTCCTGTCCTATAAAATGTTCTCAATGCATCTCATCTTGTGCACTTTTGAAAATACGTTTTGCATCACTTAAGTAAAAAAAAAAAAAAAAAAAAAAAAAAAAAATAGCCATCGTCATTTTTTTTTAAGTGTTGCCCCTTATTCAGCTGAAATACATGAAGTAATACTCTCATGTTGGCTTTTTTTTTTTTTCCCAAAATATGAAATTGTATGTTACTCTCAATCACAACATCTCACATAATAAACACATAAATATTTTTTCCATAGCTGGTTTTAAAACTCCACCACTGGATATGGTGTGATCGGTTTGTTGGTCTCCTCACGTGGCATTTTCCACCAGGCATGAAAATCACATTTCAAAAATGACGACACAACTTCTCTCTGACCTTCCATTAAGACGCAGAGAGAAAGACATGAGGTCAGCCAGAGGCTTTTAGTCTGGCTCATGCTTCGGAGTAGATACATTTCCCTGTCAGGATTGTCCTCGTCAGGGGTCGTCACTGTTTCCTCAGAGGAACGTGTTCACAAAGATTTCCCAGCTGGCGTCGTTCTGTCTTGGTTTGTAGAGATGGCAAGAATAAAAAAAAAAAGAAACCAGAATTTACCTGAGAACTTCTATGAATCAAACAAATACAGTCACAAATTAAAAGAAAAGTAAGTAATTATCTTGGAGATTATTGAACATGGAAGCAAACTGACTGACAGATCTGAAGCTGAAGTGCACGCTCCGACAAACTGATGCACATCTCGGGGTTAAACAAAGACCGAGGAGCTGATTGTCAACTCGTGTTAAACACGACTATTCAAAATGTGGAATTTGACCGTTTCATGTCTCTCCTTGCATCATCTGAGAAAATGTGGGATGGAGAGTTGTGTGTCCGCAAGCATTAGATTATATATGAGAGTACAGAGTGTGACACGTTGGTGTTGGATTTTAAAACGTATATTGGCATGTATTTGGTCAATAAATAGACAAAATCAATGTTGGTTTTTTTAGATAACATGAGCAACTGATGAAATTAAGAAAAAAAAAAAGCACAAAACATTTCATGTAAGCCAATTTAATTTTGTTCATGAATTTATGATTATTCTTGTAACGTAGCAGTTGGATTTCTGTTTAATTTGAGTTGCACATCGACCTTCAACCCTATTATGACCTTGACCATTTTTGTACCTTTCTCACTTTATTGTAAGAATTCTTTTTATCACTTTTTTTTTTTTATCCACTGTCTTTAACTCTTATAAGTCATCTCTCAACAAACTCTATGCTTATATTGCCTTTGTGACAAAAAAAAAGTACACTCCATTAAAACCTCATGCATACATATCCAGATAATCAAATCAATTCGCCACCAAAGGCACATCCGCTTGTAAATGAGCTGCAGTGTCGGCAGACGACAGCGGCTTGGGTTTTCCTTCGCCAAGTTCCCCAAAACGTTTTTCTCTTAAAGCCCCCGGGAGCCACAATGCGATGGCTGCCAGTGGAGACGGCGGTCACATCAGCTGACTGTCAGATAGGGTTTTTTTTTTTTTTTTTTGCCACTCGGCGATGGTCGGGCACATGACCTGCTCAGACACAGTGCTCAATCTGTTCGTCAGCGGGAGCCTCTCCTGGCCACACTGCTCATATTGTCCGCTCCGGCTGCAGGACTGCGCCGTCGCTGCATTTATATAGCGTCTTTTAGCTGCGTCGCTTATTTTTAAGGAAGGCGCGCAGGTTGAAGAGGGTATGACTCGCAAACAGGATTGAGCAAATCACGTCATCTCTCTCTGTCTTTATGAGGGGGGTTTACGGAGTCGGGCTTGTTTGTGTAAATTTAGCAGCGTAATTGCAGGCCTGTGATGTTAACAAACTTCCAGCTACACAGAAATGCTCAATGGCCACTTGCAAATGACGCCATGACCCGGTGAAGCGGTCCAATTAGCAGCATTTTGTACCAATAACGGGCATATTTTAGAACGTTTCATACCTTAATGGTTCTTCTGTGTACAGAAGTAGTCACTCTTTTTTTTTTTTCTCTCCACTTTTCACAGATATTATTTGACCAGGCCCAAAGATCCATCAAGATCCAGCTTCAAACATTTGTCAAGGAGTGAGTATGTCTTCAGACGTGAACGTTGATTATCTATCTGGGTCGTCTCAGTTTTTGAGGGAATCGCTCACATTTATTTCTCGTCTCCTCCTGCTTTGAGGACATCCACATCAATTCCAAAGTAAAAAAAAAGACTTTATTAACTTTTTACTTTTTCTTTAAAACAATTCTATAAAAAAAAAAAAAAAAAAAACCATAGAAAGTGCACACAAGGATAGATTGATTATACCGGGACACAATGATATGGAAGATTTTCCAGTTAGATGTGGGCCTCGTATCTCTTTGTTCTCAGCCTCCTAATACACCTCAGGAACGTCCCTGTATAATTTGGGGGGGGGGGGGGGGGCAGTTTCCACTGTGGTTTGTTTCATTATGAGGATTAGCAGCGTTTGCCCCTGGCTTACCACAGCCAGACGCCCACATCAGCAGCCGCCAGAATTCCGAGCGAAAGCTTGGAATTATGCTCCTGCAACTATTACCCTGTACCTTGTGGCACTCAAATGTGACATAACAAAGAAAGAAAAAAGAAAAGAAGATCAAAGAACAAAAGTGGGGCACTCAGTCTGCGCAAGTCCTCCAAGAAAACTTAAAT
Source organism: Blennius ocellaris (assembly GCF_963422515.1). Taxonomy (NCBI): domain Eukaryota; kingdom Metazoa; phylum Chordata; class Actinopteri; order Blenniiformes; family Blenniidae; genus Blennius; species Blennius ocellaris. The sequence goes on along the minus strand of NC_137661.1, from coordinate 8,874,145 downwards.
TTTTTTTAATATAGAATACGCAAAATCTAAAGTGAACACAACGGTTGATATATTTTGAATGATGACCATCATATAGTGACCCTCATCCTCACACTTCTGTTTCCAACGATCAACTTTGGAGGGCAAAATGTTCTCGTGCTGCTTCACATCAACTGCTCACGTTTACGCTAACGGACAACGGCGTTTTCCCCCCGAACACAGTGACCTGCGCAAGTTTAAAGAAGCCAAGAAACAGTTCGACAAAGTCAGCGAGGAAAAGGAGGCGGCGCTTATCAAGAATGCTCAGGCTCCCCGGAACAAACAGCACGAGGTGGAGGAGGCCACCAACATCCTCACGGCCACACGCAAGTGCTTCCGACACATCGTCCTCGACTACGTCTTACAGGTAATTATGAGGTGGAATTGGATTTGGACTTGTTTTTTTCCCCCTATTTTTAAAAAATTATACTCACTTATTTCTTGTAAACCTCTTGCAGGTGTGTCCCAGATTTGATTGACACATTTGTCATGCAAACCTGTTTTGTATCCAGATCAGGAAAAGCAGCCGAGATGATTTGGAGCTTTGTGAAACGTGTGTTGTCCTACATGTGTTTAGTTGCATCAAAATAGCCGACACTCCCTGTGAGCCTGGTGGAACAGTCAGATCAGTTAATTGTATTTGAAGGAGTTATGTCTGGTTGATGTCTTCTGTGTTATTTCATCTTGCTTGGTCGTCGTCGTCGTCGTCTTCTTCTTCCATTGCTTACTCTCACAGGTCCTGGACTCTCATCTCAAATTACTCGTCATTCATTCAGTAAAATGTTGCATCATTTCTAGAACAATGGAGATTTGTCATGCATGAAGGTCTCAGTTAATTGTTAGACAGTTCATATTATAATTCGATATGCAGGCATTGCAGCAATTCTGTAGTACAGAGAAATTGTCAAATTTTTTGCATAACCAAGAAATGGTTAACTGTGTAATGAATAATACCTCTATTTTAATGTTAAGATTGCTGACGTCCAGCTTTTACGTCAAAAGCCTGAAGGAAAAAAAAAAAAAAAAAAAAAGAAGCTGAGCTGCAGACAAAATGTTTCCAACATTATGCTGAGTCGGGGTAAAAATGCTGATGTGGCGTTTAGAGGAATGAACCACAGCGGTGTTTGATTGTGTCGGAGGTCATCCACCTGCCTCGTTTCCACTGAGCACATCAGAGCGTTCAGCTCAGAAACGCAGCATCTCAGCTCAGACGGTCAGAGTAAGAAAATATAGTGGCAGTTTGTGTTTTTGCTTGGAATAGTAGCATGGAAATCACAGCACACTGCATATATTTCCCCCAATAGAAAGGCGAGCTATTTGAATAACCAGGAAATCACAAGAGGAAGACACTAAATTAGAATATTGCAAGATGTTTGTACTAAATTAAATAAATTCCTAGTGAGGTCAAATGTTTAAACAGTAAAATCTGTCGGGCGATTGCAATTTAATATTAATATTCCATACATCCGTCACTATTATACAAAAAGTGTTTATGGTCGCTCACACCCTCATAATGGATGCACAGGAATTTATTTTACATATGCACATGAATGATGACTCATTTATTTTTGTTTTTGTTTTGCTTTTCTTCTTTCTATTCTCCCCAGAAAATTAAACGCGTAACATAGCGATACTGTCATCTTGGCATTAAAAAGTCTAACACTACAACAAAAAATTAAATGCATGTTTAGTTTCAACTAAAATCAAACAAAGAAATACACTATTAAATAATTACTTATTATGCCATTAATTAAAATTGGAATGTGTCATTAACTGTGTTAGTCAGCGGGCTGGACTTAACCAGTCTTCCCTCTTGGTTCGTGTCGTTTTTAAAATAAAGTTTATTTAAATAAAGTATCTACACCATCTTTTTCACCAATTTCTCACTGAAAATAATTTGGTATCGTCATGACTTGATGACACGTTTTAATTTTTTATTACAATTTTAGTCAATAACACATTTAACTTATTAATTCATGTTATATTTATTTAGTTTGAGTCTTTTTGACCTCCACACTATGTTGCTGCGTCGCTGTGAGGAGACGGTGAGGCATTACACTTGTCTTTGATTTAAAATCACTTCATCCCTCATTTACTTGTCTCTTCTCAATTTGTACCGGACTGACCCTCATGAAGCCATTTAACTCTTTAGTGTCCAGATTTTCATTATTGACCGTGCTCATGTGTCAATGTATACGTCTGCTGTGACTCTTTGATGAAATGAAGTCCAACTCTTGAGGAAGCCGTTGAGCTTTCATCTCGCCATTTACTCCTCTTTATAGGAAATCTATAGGCCGGCTGCTAAATCAGCAGATTCAAGGGGATTATATTTCCAGTTTAGTCAGCACTTTGTAAATGCAAGAAACTTGCAGCCATGTTTTTAGGGAAAAACTGTGAGAAAGATGTACGTTTTTCTTTTTTGTTGTTCTTTTTATACTGATTTAGTGGCATTTTTGCTTAATTATACAGTACATGGTTTACAGTGACATGCAAGATGGTAGCGGGAGAGGAGACTAGAAGAAGGAAGTTGTAGGCCAGACTTGCACTTATGACATTTAAAAAAAAAAAAAAAAAAAAAAAAAGTCTTATTCACCCGTATGTGCCACGTAGTGCTGCCGGACCATAAAATGTGACCCTTTTAAACTGTAGGGCTTCTCCAATTGACTGTTGGTGGATTCCAGAGACGGCATGATGCAGCTGCAGTAATATAAAAATATCTTTTGCAATAAAAGGGATTATAAAACCATGGGACTTTAGCCTGACCATAATGTCATCGATCCCAACGTAGGAACTATCTCCCCGAGTCTAAACACAACACAGACGAACAGAAGCCCGCTTGACTAGAAAACTCTGCGCAAGCCCAATTACCAACATGTTTATTCCCTAATGTTCTTCAAGGTTTACATAGAACGGTCAACAATTGCCACAACTTGGCAACAAATTGCCAACTAATTGCTATCAAGTTTTGCTTGTGGCTGCTGTGTTCCCGCTCTGCCTGTCAAATAACGTGGTTTAGGCGGCGCTCCAGTCAAAACTGCTAATTGTGTGTAATCAGGAGGGGGGGGGGGGGGGCTTGTTAAAGTCGTGATGCATCAGTGACTGTGGCTTGGAGATGGAAAAATAAGCTTCCTACTCAGGATGGGAGTTAACATCTGTGTATAAAGAAGCATGGTACGTGCAGGCTGGGGCCAAAGACGGGGTTAAACGTGTATCTGTGTGAAGTGAGCGTATTGTAACTCGTAACTAGTGAATCCATGAGAATAACTGAACATGTTGAAGAGCCTCCAGAGGCCTGGCTGTTTTCCCCTCAACACTATACGCATCACCACGCCCAGTCATGGCCTTGACTTTTTACACAGCAGTTCTTGCTGTTGAGGCAGTAAAAAGGAAGCTTGTGTGTTTCAGCCCCAGCGCCTCACAGTGCACTGGTGTGTCCTTTATCTCCCAACAATAACACCAGATAACCTCAAAGACCGGCTGAGCAGCCTGCAGGTCGGCGGATTAATATGAGGAAGACTTTGCTTTATACGCCAACCCACATTAAAAGAGACAGCTGGGCTTTGAGGAGAGTCGATGATCCAGGCTTTCCAGGACTCTGGAGTGAAGTATAGGGAGCAGGGCTCCCCCTGGTGTCCACGTGCTGAACCACACAAACACGAGCTCATTTCACACTTTGTTTGTTTCATAATCATGTTATTTTGTTTCATCCCCCGTTTTTTGTTTTTTTTTGTTTTTTTTACTTTTCCCCATCTTGCACATATTCTATTTTTTATTTCTCTAATCGCAAACTTTCAAGTCTTTTCTGTCAAAAGTCACGTGTGGTTTTATTTTTCCTCCCGTCCCAAAATTCAAATGTCAAAACTGTTGACCCTATCCTTCAAGTTTCCATGTGCAACTGCGGCTCCTTCACACGCCGTTGTTTTTTTTGTTTATTCCAGATCAATGTGCTTCAGTCCAAGAGAAGATCAGAAATCCTGAAATCGGTGAGTTTGCTTCCGGAACGCCATCGGTTGGCTCACACGTAATCCCGTGAGCCGTCGGACTAATCTGTCGTTTTCACAGATGCTGTCCTTCATGTACGCCCACCTGACTTTCTTCCACCAAGGTTATGACCTCTTCAGTGAACTGCAGCCTCTGATGAAGCAGCTGGGAGGGCAGGTACAGACGTCTTCACACACACATGTCACCAATGACACTGCAGTATCGTTGGCGTGGCCATTAATTAATTAATTAATTTTTAAATGCAAGGATTTGTCAAAACAAACAAACGCTAAATAGTAAACACTTACCGACGCTATACAACGTGCTGAACTAAAACATGGTGGCTCCCTTATTGTGCAGATGGTCTAAAATAGCATTTGGCTCCTGAGCGACCGCGCTGGCGCTGTTGTTCGTCAAAAGATTAAAAATAAACTCCGGTCGCATAAAGAAGCGCGGCGCTATTTTCAGAGCACGGACGGAATTAGTCGCGGCTGAGTTTACATCCCAGAGCGCCGTCACGAGTAAACAGCCGTCATTGCGCCGGCAATTGTTTGTTTACCTTAAGCAGCGTTTATTGTCCAAAGCCTCTTCACCATAAACACTGTTCACACGTGGGTTCAAGTTTGCACCGGCACAGTGGGGGGGCTGCACAACTGGGTGTGTTGTGTTTGTGGCAACAAGTTGTTGTTTTTCCAAACTGCAGCTGTTGTTAGTCAGTTACAGCTGTTTTTTATTCAGATGCTTTCCACCATCAGATAATCCCAGGAAGTGAATTGCGACACAATAAATATGGTTTATTTCTCTGTTTGTTTGTCAGCCAATCTATTCTGATTAGACGCTGCTATTGAGCTTTGAATGTTGACAAACCAATATATAGAAACAATTGTCCAACTGCAATTTGATGTCCTGCCTTCGAATGGCCCCACTCCTGCGTTGTGTGTGTTTTTCTACAACGTGTGCGACGCCATCTTTCTCTCAACCGGATTGCACGGCGGCGTCTGTTTCTGCGGAGCATCCTCTGATAAACAGAGCCGTCCCTCTGAGCCACTCTGCAGCCTGCATGTGACTTCTAGATGACTATCACAGTGGAGCTGCTGTCGGCAGGAATGAGGAAGAAAAGGGCTGGAAACAGGGTTTTCCCACACTCACAAGGTTGACAGACAGCTGAGCGAAACATGGCAGAGAGATCAATGAATGAAGCTCCAGCGTGTGGAACAAAGGGTTTTGAATCCAGGGAAGAAAAGGAGTACATTTTTCCGGACGGATTGAGGAGATAGGGAGGAGCGGAGTAGCAAATGTGGACTTCTGAAGAAAGCTTGGAAACGTGTTCCTGTGACATTTGACACCAAAAACAACACAAGAGGAAAGGAGCAATTAACAAGCAAAAGATGTTTTTGGACGACCGGTGATTTCTAGAAGCCAGTTTTTAATCTCGATCGGAGTGGACGGCATGGTTTCTCACTGTCGTGTTCTGAAGTTGGAGACATCGGACTGGGCTGATATCTCTACACTGACAGAAAGACGTGGAGAAGAGAGGCTGGAGGACTGATTTTTAGAAAGAGATAAGGAGCGGAATGTAGCAAAATAGGAAGACATGGACTGAGCCGCTGGCTCTGCTTTTCAAAGACGGGAGAAGAAAAAAAAACATCAAGGACTGTGTGAGGAAAAAGGGAGAGAATTGGAAAAAAAACAAACTTTTTTTTTAGAAAGCAAACCCTGCAGGGGGTCATTGGGAGAAAAAAAAAAGGTTTTCATGCGATGGACAACTGGAGTCAAACTGTGCTGTGGATTACAAGCCTGTCACACTGAATCTGGAGCGGGACAAAACTTAAAGGAGAGGACGATCGGAGGCTGAGTTGTGGGGAGCAGCAGCAGGGGGGGTTGGCTCTTTTTTCTTTTTTTTGCTCTCCATCATGAAGCTGAAGAAGGTGGAGAGGCTGTGCAGGGAGGTGTGGAGGAGCTGCCAACAGGTCTGATCATACAACTGAAACCTATCAACGTGTTACAAACTGCTCACAAAACACCTAAACTCTGCAGGAAAATGTTTGAACACTTAAGTAAATAACGCTCAATGACTCCCTTATTTGCGAACCATTGTTTTTTTATTATCAGCATCCACTAGTTGTACCTCGTCGTTTCAGCCCAGTTGCTTTAAGTCAACTTGTAGTTTGAGAAGCTCGCTGGTATGTTTCACTCGTGGGTCTCGTGTGAAGTTTAAACTCATTCGGTCCTCAGGCAACGTTGTGTGGTTTCTTCCTGCTCATGTATGTCTGGGTCTTTCTCATCGATGCAACATGATTCGCTTGTATACTTCTGCAGACCATTTCATTGATTTTGAATCTTTTAATACGATATTATAATTTAATTGTGTGTTTTAGATCGTCTTCAAACGGCTACATTGCTGCACGTGATACTTTGTATCTTGCTCGCTTATTAAGGCAAAAGCATGCATTTTATTTTACTTTATTATATATGACAAATATTTCATAAAAACATATGTCCTCTTTCAGTACTCTAAGTGGTTATCTGCACCCCTTATAATAAAACAACAAACAAACCAAAAAGCCACTGGTGTTGAGTGATAGAAGTGTTGAACTCTCTTTCTCACAGTATAATTGCTTATTTCAGTCACCAGATAAATGGATAATTCAGAAAGCCTCACAAATATAAATGATGACTTTAAAGTAGACGATCAGCAACAACTATGTGTGACTTTATTGGGAGACGATATCAAATACAACATCCGATACATGTAGATGCAATTAGTTGAAATTAGATGTACGATCCTTCTTTTTCATTAAATCCCTTTTAAGTAATCCATGCAGTCGGGCGCTCGGCCAACATGTGGCCGTCTGCCTTTCGTGGCTGTCACAATAGAAGTTGCCCATCACTGATTTAAACAATTTTACATTTAATTGCTTGTACAGTAGCTTGTTATGCTGCATCAGTGTAGTTAAAGTGAGTCAAAATGTGTACATACAGTAGCCGCCGACACACAAAATGACACGCCTGCCTTGTTAGTTGCAGGTAGAGACGGACTGACAATGGTGTTGCCCTGGATCGGACCAGTTGTGCAGCAACGGGGGAAAAAAACATTTCCCATCCGATGTTATCAGCCTGCTGCTCTCCTGTCCGCCCATTTCCTCTCCAACAAAACAGAAGCGCTGGCTCTCTGGATTTTTGTCTTTCCTTCTCTGGAGCCGTCGTCTCCCAACACATTCACATATTTCCATCAGTGCGATGATACCACAAGTTTTATCTTTTGAAAAGTGGTTTTACTCTTGGTACGATTCCCATTGATGTAAAAGTTGTAACTGGTGCTCGTCGATCAATCAGTTGTTGTGTGAGGGCTCCGTAAAGAAAACCAATGTGTTCCAGGCAGCTAAATATTATAGATTTCAAACTGCAGTGCTGTTAGTAGCAGTTTTCCAATGAAACTACTCACCACAGGTTCACGGCTTCACAACCACAGTCATTGACCTACAATCAGAGACTGATTCTTTTGTGTTCGAGGCCTCAGACGTCACATTGCAGCTCCAGAGAGTCTTGAGTGGTACACAGTCGGAATTCAATGCCGTAAGGCAAACTGGTACATTTTCATAGTCGCCCTGTGACCCTCCAGCACTTTAATTCTTTTTAAATCCATCACGTTCTGCTGAGCTCAAAAGATGTTTGTTTCCCCTCCTCTAATGCGACTTGCCGGGACGGAGAGAGTTATTCATCGCACGTCCAGTTTCACACATACAAAGCCTTTCTGGCGCAGTACATTTTGTTCAGAGGAGAACGTGTCTCCTGCTCTAATGTATTCCCAGAGAAAAATGTTGATTTGCTGAAATTATTTTTTACTCTCAAGAAGAAATAATGTGTGGTTACATTCTCTTTAACGCGAATGAGGAACCTTTTAATTCAAATCTTATAATCCTATCCTATTAACACGCTTAATTCTCATAACCATGACTCCTCGACAGTTTCTGCTATTTGGAGAATTTTAATAAACACTAGAAAGAACAGAAGCAGCGTTTTGTGCTCAATGGCGTTACAATGGGAATGAACACTTCTGATCTATGAATGTCAAAACTCACAATATTTGCCAGTGAGTCGCACATTTCTAACAATATCCTCTCAAAATGATCAAAAACGCACAGTAATATAAGTTTTTTTTCATTTAAAAGCCTGATACTGAAAGTTAAAGGTATCTTGGGAAAAAAATGGTCAGAAGTGAGCTCATTGAACATTTTTAGAAATCCTAAAGACAGCCATGAGAAAGTAGGAAAGTAGATCTTCAGCTCTTAATTGCAGATGTTCAGAAAACTGTCCTCATGTAGAAAACTATTTGTTCTATGTTGGATGGGGTTGTTGGGCTTCTCTGATGAGAGGATGTGATATTGGGTGATTTGTGATGCCAAATACCAATATGGGAAAAGGGCAGAGTCATGTTGATCCAATGAAAAGGAAGAGAGCGTGTGAGAGAGAATCTTAGAGGTTTTAAAGTATTTCACACTCTTAATCACTTAAAGTTAATATTCTTAATTGCTTGCTTCAATATATTTCTTTTTATTTCCTTGTAAAGGACAGTGGATTGTCTTGGGTCTGAATGGGGCTATTTAAATAAATTTGCCTTGTACATGCACACACACACACACGTCATAAGAGGCACCATTGTACATATCATTCACGAATTCACTGCTTTCTAAAAAATGATGTTTTTACGCGCTGCCAATTCGGGAAGCTCGACTGATCACTTGTCCTGTGTCTTGCAGTTGGACCAGCTGGTGGTGGACGCTGCCAAAGAGAAGAGAGACATGGAGCAGAAACACTCCACCATCCAACAAAAGGTGCATAATGTGTCCTCCTGCTCCCTCAGTTTCCACAAATCCTATTCAAAGTACATAAAATTTGCATTCACACTCGTTGCACAGTTCACAGCATTAGACAACGGGCTTCCCAGGGGTGAACGAAAAGGCATCAGTGACAACTTATCTTGTTCATCCGTCCAAATGAAAAACACAAACCCCTCACATGCTGATGTGGCTTGGCAGGATTTACTTTGCTGATGTGTCATCACTCCTCCGTGCTGAAATCTCTAATAAAGACACTTAATTAACAGCGTATTTTAAAATTGTATATAAAAATAATATTATACACTTGACAAATGTCAAAAGTGTAAAGACTAAAGAAAATCCGTAATTGTTACAATATATTAATACTTACAGGCTGATATTATATTCAGTGATGTTGCATACTCTATGAAGACACACTACTTCCACACCGATACTATTATACCGTCTTTTAAAGCGGGTTGGAGGGTTAAAAAAACATTTCAAGCTCAGTTCAACTTAAAAATCATTCCATCTGTTTGTACGGCTGAAATTCACCGTGAACACAGTTTCTCATTTGAATGAATGAAGGTAGTACTCCAACATCGGTCGTAAGGTGATCTCAGCTACTCGCCCATGCATTATTGACGGCTTTCGGAAACCCGTTTCTAAAACACCAGCTTTGGTTTCAGTGCGCTCTCATCCCTGTGTGCCCCCCTCAACAGCCCCGACTGTCTTTAGTGACTCGTACGGTTGTCCGTAAGAGTAGAACCAGATAAAGCAAAGATCAGGTATCTGATATATTGTCATTAAATCTTTCATAATGACATGTATTTTCTGGTTATTTTCCGTGAATTTCCACTCCTGAATCTCATTCAGGATTTTCTGAACCTTCAAAAGAGTCAAATAGAAGGATGATGTTAAATATTGCGTAACAGTTTGTGTTGGTTGTTTAATTGGGACCCGAACTTCACTTGCACCTCATTAACCCCAGACAACATCTGCCCATCTTTCCCAGCTGCTTCCTGTCTGTCACTGATGTTTGTTTCCGTCTCTTCTTGAAAGTACTAAGATGTCTTTGATGTCAAATCCTCACTCGTGTTGTTGTGCCGCGTTTCTTTTCACTTGGTATTCAACGTGAGTTTTGTCCCGTGTTTCTTTCCCCTCGCTTCATCGGCGGTGAGCCGTGTGCCAACTCCGTCTGTCCTTGGGAGTCCATCCTCCGCCTCCCCCGCAATTTATCTCATCGCTATTTTTATGTGGCCCTTCTCCCACTGCTCTCTCTCGCCTGGCTGTGTGTACACAGACACTCCTAACCAACTGTCTTCTCTTTTCTCATGCATCTGCTCTGTACTTCTCTCCTCTCTTCTTATCACTTCAGGCTGCTCTGCAGGTAAGCTGTGCCTCCTCCCCCCCCCCTCCATACCCCCCCCCCCACAACTGTTCTCAGTCCATGTGTGCATGGTTGCATATATGTTGTGTTATCGTCTGCATAATATGATGCCGTTTAATAAATTGAAGTTGCATGCTCCTCTAACTTATTTTAAAACGGTTTAATTTCATTATTACTTATTTATGTCTTGCACATGTATTATTTAGCTAATAATTTTAGATGTCGGTGTATTTTGAGCTGCACTGTTCCACGTTTAATACACGTGGCTTTAAAGTGATTTTGCTCCAAGTCCTCTGGACAAAAGAAAGTCCACTCCTGATACACCAACCTTGAGATCACATATTTCAAGTGATTGACTTTGAGCAGTGTCATAGTACCTTATATAGTTTCCCCATAGCTCTGTAATTGTCTGAGACACTTGGAAATACTTAATGTCAAGTATAAATCCAGTAACTTCCTTTTTTTTTTCTTCATATTATTTTCCAAGTTAACAAGACAGTTATTTTAATAAACTCATACTCACTGTTGGTCACAGCTGTGGTTCTCATGCCAGAAGATTCTCTCACTGCTGAGATATTTCATTACTTCATAATACAATATGATTAATACTTACTTTTACAGAAATATATCTTGAGGTTGGACTCGGTACACTTCTATTCCCCTGCGTGAAGCTTAAGCAGTGTGACTCCGTGGCCTGCCAGAGGCTCAGTGGTGATGGGGACGTTTGCGAACGGCAGCTCACTTGAAGATTTCTGTCTGATCTCGTTCAAGAACAAATTAAAAGTCAAAACAAGAGTTGTAACGTTAAAAAAAAGACAGGTCTCTCTGTTTCCATGAGTTTATAAACTGAGGTCCTTCATTATGCAATAAAAACGGTTTTCAGTTTGATATCAGAGGCATAAATGCTGCAGAAGTTCATCATATTAAAAAAGGGCGGGCTGCTGCAGTAGTAAATGTTTAATGCCAGAGCCGCTTTGTACGAGCAGCTTGATTATTCACACACACACACACACACACACACACACAAGTGACCTTAGAGGCTCCAGACAATGTGACATGGTTTGAGGGACCCAGACCTGCAGGAGGGGAGGGGCTCAGTGTTTGTTGAGGAGACGGGGCCACGCTGCCGCACGTGACTCCAGAGATGCGGACATGGAGTTAAGAAACAAACTGTCAGCCTTACAGGAAAACTGACACACGCCTCTGAACAGCCTTGCCTGCAAAAAAAAAAAAAAAGCGGTGAAAAATGAAGATATTCAGTCGTTTTCACTATGTCTGGATCCTGGTGAGTGCGTCGGGGTTTGGCTTGTCTGTCTGTCTTTGTGTCCTTGCATGTGACAGTGACTCTCCGGCTGGGGCTCCATTGTTTTGCAGGAGTTTTTTTAATTATTTATTTTTACATTTTGGCTCTCGCATATCAATTCTTTTTATTTCTCTCTCTCTCTCTCTCTCTCTCTCTGTGTCCTGTCCTCTTGCTTTGTGTGATATTTTAGGAGGTGACCGAGTTCGAGTCTTTACCAGACTGCCGCAACTTTTGCGCTTGGAGGTCATCCTCCGTACGTAGAGTCGATGCATCGGTTTCCAATGTGACTTCCGTATCGTCTCCCTACCCTCTACCCCCGGTTCTCCATCTGTCCTGCACATGCTAACCAAGCCGCATTGCAGTGGTTGTGACGATATTTGCACCTCTGTTCGTCTCGTCATCGTGAGATTTGACGCCTGCATTTGCGTTGACGTGTGCGGACAGCGCAGCATGTTTCATGTTGACGCTTTGCGGCCAGCGTTTGCTTACAGTGAGCCCCGACTGCTGGTTTTTTTGCTGTGGTTGCGTGGTTTAACTTGCAGTTCGTCGTGTCACTGTTGTACGTTTTCAGTAACCGGTTCATAAATGTCTGTGTGAAGTCCTTGCGTCTCTGTAACTGAGAATGTCAGCCACGTGGCTTTTTACTGTGACTGCTGCTTGTATCGAGGTCCGTGTCACAGTGTTGGAAACACTTGGCTCAGCCCCCCGTCGCTGTCACACAAGAGTCACAACCCGTAACCGAAACTAGAGAACCTGAGAGGCTTTTGCATGAGAGACAGTGTTGCTCTGTATGTCAATGTTTTGGACTGATTCTTGGACTTGTGGGATTGTTTCTGGTCATTTCAGTGCAAAGTGAATACACACATCAAGCCGTCACTGTCATATCCTCCCTGGACTTAACTCAATTAAGGGTTTTATCGCTCCGTCCACCACAGTTTTAGCATAGTGTTTAAAGCTCTGTGATTTACAGAAGTTAATTCTGTTCCTCCTCTGGGAAAAGGTGAGTAGTTAAAGCTGGGACCGGTGCTTTCCATTATCTTCCTGTTTCGAAACTTAATACAGACACATTTTGTCCCCCCCCCCCCCTCCCCCGTGTATCTAAAATAACCCCACTTGTCCCGCTGTATGTCATACTGGAAAATTGTGTGTGCTCTCATATGCACTTCCAAACACCGTGGGATGAAGGGGCTTAACGTCTTAAGCTTTTCCTCGGGTTACATTTATAAAATTGTGGCATTAAGAAGAGGTGGCGCATGCACAGGCAACTGTATTCCACTAAATGTAAATACACACTCTGAGATGTACAAAATTTAAGGGAAGCGCGAGTTTAATCCCACATTAAACACTTGTACAGCCTCCAAATCTGCCGAGTGTTTTAAGAAATGTAAAGTAAGTGTTTCAATATCTAATGCTGTAGTTGTTGTACAAGGGACAAAATACATTGTGGCTTTGCACAATTTTATAAAAGATCATTTCAATCGGATTTTCAATGAACTGAAATAGTTTAATTTGTTTTGTTTATTAAAACTCAACAGATCCTTATAGGTTTTGTCCTTTTAGGGGAAACGGGCACATTTCATATCCTGGTATTTGACATGGTCACTTTCCACCATCTAATTGGCAAACTGTGGTACTATAAATACTCCAGGTGTTTCTAGAAGAAGAACAGCAGAAAAGATGACTCCTTCGCTCACTGCTGTCATAGATGTGGCTGTACGGAGCTGTAATTGGCTGTGGAGACGGTGACACCGTGTGTAAATTGACTCTGCACACAGAGGAGGGTGTCAGGAGAGTGCGGCAGCAGCTCAGGTAGTTAAAGGTGGACCGACGACCGGGACGTCCCATGACAACGTATCAGATTGAGTTACAGTGAGAGAAAGGATGCATGACGGCTTCCCATCATGCTTTTCTCCTCGGGGAACAACAACTAGCCCAATAAATACATACGTTACAAAGCATGCAATGGAAGGCGGTTATTTTTCGTGCAGGTTTTCATTACTCCAGTATTGTTACTGTAATCTCAGCATGAATTCCTCTTTTTAAATGCCGAGCCACAAGTAAATCACTTGGTGCTTTACGTTCTTTGTCTTATTGCAGATTCTTTTTGCTTTGTCACGTCTGACACATTATGTAAACCTCCTTTTTTTTGTTTTCAAAGACAGAGAGAGGGGATCTGGGATTGATTTTCTAAAAGAAAGATTTCCAGATGTTCTGACTTCACAGCTTCAATAATGTTGCATTTTAGATACGCTTTAATAAAGTTTTAAATATATCTATATTTGTGTGTTAAGAGTTCAGAGATTTGACATGTACTCCTTCTATTAGGATATGTTCTTTATAATCTCTGTCTCATGCATGCAAATGTAGTGGCCACAATAATTTGTACATTATAAAGTGACGACAGGGTATTTGTGTGCGGAGCTTGTGTTTTATTGTTGTGATGAGCTGTGGCTCTCCACTGCTGCCTTGCCCAAAGTCACCAGGTTCACCACTGTGACGATCACAATCAACAAAAGCAAAAAAAGAACATTTATATTTAGCACTGTCAGTGTTTGATCGCTTCTTTTCTCTGTACGGTTTTCCAGGATTTCTCGAATGACGACACCAAGCTGGAGTACAATGTGGATGCAGACAATGGTATCGCTATGGAGGGCTATCTGTTCAAGAGGGCCAGCAATGCCTTCAAGACATGGAACAGGTATGACAAACTCACTCTGTTGTTTTCTTTTTTTTTCGGTTGTGTGTATCAGATATTACTTTAAAACATGTGATTGAAGTCATTATTTTAGTGATTGTAACTGTACTGTACAAAACTGAAATATATTTTTAAGCAAATGTTCATCCTCTCCTTTGTAACAGGATTTTTGTACATTTATTGTAAATTAATTGCAATGACTTGCCCTTTAATTTCATCTTCAGAATTAAAGCATTTCATGCTCATCTTTCAGTCTAATTCCAAATTTCCCAGTTGTTCCAAGTGCATGTTTTAGTGGAATCCAGAGTAAAGTAAATATTTGTGTAAATACTAATAAAAAAGTTAAAATAAAATCTGTTACAATGAGAAGTTGTCCGTTATCTGCACCTTGAGCTGCTGCCAAATGTTTTACTTTGAAGAAATCATTCAAACTTTATTTATCTTTTTGATATATCAATTCCAATTTACACAAAAGAACCAAACTGAATTCAGTTGTTGAGCCTCGAAGGGCCAAACAGACAGTTTTTATTTGGTGGACCAGGAAACTGCACACAGTCAAAACATCTTTAGTTTCAGTGCATTTTCTTGAACTTGCATGTGATTTGTTTTTTTTTGTTTTTTGTCCTGGTTGTCCCTCTAATAAATGCACAATCTCCTTGCAGGCGTTGGTTCTCCATCCAGAACAATCAGCTAGTTTACCAGAAGAAGTTCAAGGTATGTCAAGTGACTCTCTTCGCCGACCACAATCAAATATGCATGTTTGCCTTCCAGCACAAGTTTTCCTCCGTGTATTTTTAACCGGATGCCAAAGCTTTGCTTCAGAACAGAAACTGCCGACAATAAAATGTCCTACAACAGTCTGCAATTCTGTTTCGATTTTTTAATTATTGACATTTTATTAACATTCTGTGAAACGACATAATACACGCCTATTTCTGTTGCTGTTTAACATAGTTTTAGCAGCATTATCATTTATTCATTCATTCTTTCATTGAAAAAAAGGGAGTTTGTGATTCTAAAGCAGCAATGGAAATACAAATACATGAAGACTCGAACGACGTCACGCGACTAAAACACAAATTCCTAAATTCACAACACAAATACTAGAACTAGAACAAGACGACGCAACGGTGACCCCCACAGATAATCACACTGTTCTGAAGTCGAACACGATGGTTGATGACGGCTGCACCTGCTTCATCAAATGTTCTCACATGTTTCTGTTTTACATTTTGGTTGCTCGAGTCATTTTGTTGTTTGAGAAAGACGAGTTAGTCGGTAAAGAAAGGAGTTGATCTGTTTCTGTTTGCTCCCGTAGGACAACCCCACCGTGGTGGTGGAGGACCTGAGGCTGTGCACAGTGAAACACTGCGAGGACGTCGAGCGTCGCTTCTGTTTTGAAGTGGTTTCACCCACCAAGTGAGTCCCAGTCACATGACCGCACCTCCGTCGGTCTCAAATAAGGCCTGGACGATCTAAACAAGGAGGCGCCGCTGCCCCACCTGCCACCACATGCTCAGCCACACACACACACACACACACACACACACACTGACTGACAGCAGCTGTGTGGCCGCCGTCTTTCCCCCACAGGAGCTGCATGATGCAGGCGGACTCGGAGAAGCTGCGTCAGGCCTGGATCAAAGCCGTGCAGAACAGCATCGCGACGGCCTTCCGCGACAAGGGAGACGACGGCGAGGTAGAAACCAAACACTGTGATATCAAAGTGAACGGGCGTCTTTAACACCGACCTAAATTAATGTGCCGCCGCGTATTAACATACTAGAACCACTCAGTTTTAGGAATTTCCACAGTACTTCCCGTTACACATAACAATAAATTAGTGACTTTTACAAATATTCGTCGACAGAAGATCCTAGGTTTTTTTTTTGTTTGTTTTTTTTAAACGAGCCTGTTAATTTCACCCCCTCTCGTTGGCAGAAGCTGGACAGGAAGTCGTCCACATCGACGGGGAGTCTGGACTCTGGCGGGGAGCCGAAGGAGCGATCCCTGAAAGGAGAGAGTGCCCTGCAGAAGGTCCTGGTCATCCCAGGCAACGCATGCTGCTGCGACTGTGGGCAGCCAGATCCCCGCTGGGCCAGCATCAATCTGGGCATCACTCTCTGTATTCAGTGCTCAGGCATCCACAGGTATGGTAATAATGAAATTGTGGCTATGGACAAGTACACACTTGGAATTGGAATCAAAAGCTGAACCGATGAATATGAAAGAAGCAGTCAGTTCATACATTTAAATGCAGTAAAAAAAAAAAGTCAGATTCATTCCAGAATGAGGAAACTCATAATCTCAGAGAACATTTAAGATTATTTTTACTCGTTTGCCTTCCTGTTTTGCAAGAATGTGGTTCAATGGAAGTTCATTTCAGCTCTGTGAAAAACTGAATGAATTAAAATCAGTTTGCTCATGTGTGGAAAATATCTCCCGTCGGGGCTGTGGTGTGAACGCTTTGTATAAAATGTTGGTCCTCGGGGATTTGTGAAATGTAAACTCTCAATCTGTGTGGGAGGTTGTGGCGACCTTTAATTACTTCCCAGGTCGAATCATTTAATTACAGTGCAGCTCAGTTTGAACTTCATCACAGTGCTCAGGTCAGGTCCCATCCTGTGGCCATCAGAACGATTCAGACCGTCTTAATCACTGCAGCCTTAAGATACAACATCTTTTTTCATATTTTATGATAAATGTACCGTGCAAGCCTTTGCAAAACAAGGTTTGATCATCATGTTAACTTCAAAGTGCAGCACATTAAGACAAAACCCTCCAGTAAGATAGCAATGTGTTTATTAGGGTCACTTTTTTCTTAAGTTGTGTCTGTAAAGAAGTAAACAGGTGTTAACTACCTAATTATTTACACGCTACACTCATTCCGTACACTGAATATTTTCAACATTCAGCCGGGTTGTTGATTTTGCAGATCTCAGTTTCCAGCTTGTGGCATCAATACGAACCGCACTCAGTCAGTTGTGATTGTCTTTAAAGCTTCGCAAAACTAGTTTGAGTGAAATTATAGTTCAATCTATTTTCTTCTGTCTTCAGGAGTTTGGGAGTTCATTTCTCCAAGGTCCGGTCTTTGACTTTGGACACGTGGGAGCCAGAACTGCTGAAGGTGAGTGAGAACGAGAGTCATGACTGCTGCACCGTCCACTTTATTTTTCACCTTGTGATCAATTTCTCACGCGCAACTCCGGCGAGACACATGTGAGACTTTGACTGTCCAGCAGGTGTCACTAATTTAACCTTCCTAAACTCACAGTTGATGTGCGAGCTGGGAAACAAAGCGATCAACCAGATCTATGAAGCTCGGCGAGAGGAGCTGGGAGCCCGCAAACCAAATCCAGGAGACCCGAGGTGCTGAACACTGGAATCTAGTGAAATCTGTCGTGGTGTAATGTAACGGTCACGTCACAAAGTGTGGAAAACAAAGCACATTTTCACTTACAGGTGTATTTGGGGTTTTGTCTCCAGGCATGAGGTCGAGGCCTATATCAAAGCCAAGTATGTGGATCGCCGATTTGTCCGCCGGCCGTCGGACGAGGAGCTTCGTAACAAAGTGATTTCTCTGAGCAAACAGGAGAAGAGGCTGAGCAGCAGCATCGAGCACCTCCCCCCAAGGCCCCCGCCTCCCACCCCTAAACTACGACCTGGCTCCAATGCCTCTGGGCAGTCAGGTCGGTGCAAACACACATACACTTTAATGCTTTATTGCACATAAGCAGCATGAAGTCACGCCACGTTTGTTGTATTTAAAACCATCTGACCATATAAAGTGTTCAGACAGTGCCGGCGGGGAGATTGAGCAACTTCATATTAAGGCAAGTCTGTTGATACAGATGATCATGAAAACGTTTTTAAAGTGGTAAACACAAGACGGGAGGCGTTTGGAGAAATGCTCAGAAACATACAGTATTGAAAATGTATGAAATGTTGGGTTTTTTTTGTTCTTTTACCAAATCTTGGGGTATTCAGTCGAACTCCATCTTTCTCCACACCAAATCCTCCACTATTTCCCCTGACTGAAATGTACTGCTAATGGATGGATATCATCTTAGGGAGGCAGTTGCGGAGTTAATGGTGGGTTGTTGGTACTACGACGGGGGTCAAACTTTTCACGGAGGTGCATCACCACGATCAATGCCTCCCACGCTTCAACCTTTTCTTGTCTTCATATTCTGTGTGGTGCTTTGGGGTTGCGTCTGGCGAAGGTGGTGAAAAAATATCATAGCATTTGAAGAAAAACACATTTGTTTCACACGCATGCGGTCGCAGTGTGCAATTATTGTTTGTATGCCCTCGTCATTTCTGCGGTGAGTAGAATAGTCGTCGTCTGGGATTTGAGTGCAGGAGGTGGCAAGTCTTTCATAGGGAGCTCAATAGAAGTCACTTAAAAAAAACAACCTGAGGATGAGTTAGAGTTTGAGATCTTTATTGTGAGTGTTCTGGTGAGGAGAAGCCGGATAATGTTAGAAAATGTGGGTTTGTAATAGCGAAACATCTTCAGACACATCATGAGTGGTTGTGCGCCCTCATGTGACCAGACTGTAGAAGTGTGCGTCTCCTGACATGCCGTCTGTTCCGTGTCTGAGCTCTTTGCTGCCCATTGTTTTTCATAGTCCGTCTGTACCAGCGTGAGCCGAGCCCGTTGTCTAACTCTGTGCTTTCACCTTGATCCCTTCTCCTTCCTTTCCTTTCCACCTCTCTCTTCACTCTCTTTCCTCCCTGGCTGCTCTGTGCTTCTGGACTAACGCCCCCCCTCCCCCCCTCCCTCCCCTGCATCACCGCCTTCCCTCAAACCTCCCTCACCACCCTGATTGACGCCCCCCTTTTGCCCTCTAATCTCCCCCAAACCATCTCCCGTCATGGCGATCCCTTGCATAGCTGCTGCTGCTGCTGGCGGCACGGAGGCCCGCCGTGACTCTCTCTTCTGTCCCGACGAGCTTCACTCGCTCTTCTCCTACTTTGACACCTCCGCCAAGCTCAGGAGCAGTAAGTACCGAAAGCTTAGTGTTCCGCTTGCTTTCCGCCCCCCCCCTCCCTCTGTCCTTCAAATCCACTGCTTTGTGGCTGTAGACTAATACCCCCTCGATCCGCTCCTCTTATCCTTTCTCATTCATGTTCCTCCTAACAAGCCATCTCATCACTGCAGAGAACACCATGTTTTGTTCCAGGGTTGGGTTTTGTCTCTCTTCATGGTTTTGGTCGGTGTCTGGTTGATGGACGTTGGTATCTGTGCCTTTGTTTTTTGTTTTGTTTTGTTTTGTTTGTTTGTAGGGACGTGGAACTTTGAGGTGATGGAGGGGGGGGGGGGGGGGGGGAAACAAACTCTCATCCAGTTTTCTTTCAGTCGTTTTAAGACCGCTGCTGAATTTGTTTGCACACCGAGAGTAAATAAACATTTGGTGCACAACCGGACTGGAAAGAAAACACACAACCAAAACGCTTTTCACAATCAGAACAAGTCGGCTGGTGTTCCTTCTATTTTTTTTTTTTTACACTCGGTTATATCAAGTCATGACTTCGCCTCTGCCGCAAAAGTGACGCAGCCTTCCTGCTTTTTCGCAGTCAAAAGTGCAGACAGCGGCATTCAGAACAGCGCCGACGGCAGCAGGGAGATGCTGGCCAACACTCCGTCCAACAACAGCCTGGCCGACGCAGGTGAGACGCCTCGACCTTTGCAGGACTCCTTGTTCCCGATGTCAAGTTACAGCAGAGGCACCGGAGGGACGGTGACATGCCGGACACTGTCATCACAGAAGTAATAATCGAATAAATTACTGTCTGCTCGTCGCCACCCAGTCCGGCAATCATGGAGGAATGATTGATCGGCGTCATCGTTCCACGGAGTTAATTTACGCTCATTTCACAGTCGTTTCCACTCGGGAGTCGGCTGCCGTGAGCTCATGTCCGCTTTGGCAAACATGTCTGCTCTGCGTTGTCGTGGTGGGATACATGGTGTTATATTGCAGTATACAAGGACATTTAGTGGATTCAGTCGGATACATTTGGAAGATGATATAAAAAGTACTTGTGGAAGACGATGCTTATAAGTGATGAGGACATGTGGTCAGTAACTAGTTCTACAGTTCTGGGTTTGGATGAACCAGACAGGCAGCATGTGCATTTTTATTGAATGGACATTTTGTATTGTTTTATCTAAATATACCCAACAAATGAAAAAAAATATGTTCAGGGATGTAAAACACTTGGCATAGATGACAAAATCAATGATTAGTCGTAGACGGGTGACTTCATTTCATTTCCTTTGAGCTTAATTTACTGTGAAAAATTGACTACGATCTATAAAACAGGACTCGCATTCACTTCAAACCGGATTCTGTCAATGTGTAAACTTGTAATCTGTAGACAGAATGAACTTCATGTACAAATCTGTGTGGTCCTCCACCCAGAAGCTGCAGAGCCGCCTCCCATGGCCATGCCGGCCACGCTTCCGCCGCCGTCGCCCTGCAAGGAGGTGGTTTTCTACGAGCCCAAAGAGTACAGCCAGGGCCTGCAGCTGTACTGGGCGTCGTGCGCCCGCAGCCTGCCCGACATGGCCGAGGCGCTGGCGCACGGAGCCGAGGTCAACTGGGTCAACACGGAGGAAGACAAGAGGACGCCGCTCATCATGGCGGTGCAGGGGGTCAGTATGGCGGCGGGAGACTTGAGACAAAATATGATGTTTGACTTCAGTGTTTAATAGAGAAACTGGACCAGGGTTGTGTTCGACATATTCCACTGACTGTTTCCAGTCAACCGTGTCTATTTCGCTTGATCGGCCCGTTTCAGGGTTCGCTGGTCGCCTGCGAGTTCCTGCTCCAGAACGCGGCCAACGTGAACCAGCAGGACGCCCAGGGCCGGGGCCCGCTGCACCACGCCACCGTGCTGGGACACACCGGGTGTGTTTTCTCTCCTCACCTCCACTGTTGGGGAGGGGCGGAGTGTTTAACAGAGAGTTTATGAGGCAGACTGTTCAAAGAAGTAACGTTTTGATTTCCCCGCTTCAGGCAAGTGTGCTTGTTTCTGAAACGAGGGGCAAATCAAAACGCTGCAGACATCGATGAGAAAACCCCGCTGAGCATCGCCGTGGAGGCCGCCAATGCCGACATCGTCACTCTGTAAGTGTCATGGTTGCTTCTCTTCAGGGGCTTTGGAGTTCTTCTTGATGAGCTCTGGCATGCAGCTAATAAAGTATTGCTCAAATAATAACAGTGAACAAAGTTTTCTGCTATGCTTTTTGTACCCAAAAAGGTTCAAGTGTTAAATTTTGAATATGATGATTACAACCTCTGATTAATATAAAAATCTGATCTTATGGGGAAAATTCTAATATTCTACCACTTCTGATGTAGAATTCTAAAGAATAACACCAAAACGCTTGAAACTATTTTTGGTTTGTGTAAATTTAAATGATGTGAAAGTTTCACCTTTTTTTTTTTTTTTTTCAATCAAATGTTTGTAGAATGGTCTGTGATGGTTTGTTTGCTGGTCTGTCCCACAGGCTGCGTCTGGCCAAGATGAACGAGGAGATGCGGGAGGCGGAGGGGCCGTACAGCCAGTCAGGTCAATATAACACCAACAGCCCCACCGAGATGCAGTACAGGAAGTGCATGCAGGAGTTCATTAGCCTGCAGCTGGACGAAGCTGAATAACCCTCCTTCGACACGAGGGGCGGCGACGGAAACGGCAGACTTTAGGAGGCGTGAAGCTCAGGGTCCAGAGTTCAGTTGAGCGTGAAGGCGGTCGGTGGTTCCGGTCCACGTTTCAAAGCGAGCTTCATCTTAGTGGAATCTGATCCTGGCGACCAGAGGAAACAAAGCGAGCCCCTGCGTCCTGCTGTACGTACCTCCCGCTCCCTGCAGGGTCAAAGCCATGGACTGTGGGTGGCGCCGCCGAGCGGAGCACCCACTCTTCTCCTGGGAGTGACTGTTCAAACTGCCACTAGTACCACCCAGTGACCTCGACACAGTTTTCACTCGCCCGTGGCAATAATTCCGACTTGAATGATGTCTTCTATAACCGCCCGGAGAGACGTGAGCCGTGCGTCTGCAGGACATTCCTGGTCACGCGAGCCGTCAGAAGACGTTTCTGCACATTCCCGCTCCCGGTTTATGCAAAACTGCTGTATCTTTGTCCCGTGGACTTGTTTCTGGTTCTCGTCTGAAGTCTTAACCTCTGTCCCAGCCTGTTCACGTTGTCCCCACGTGTTTGCCGTTTGAAAACGCCATGCATTATGATGTCGTTACATGCCTGAACAAAAAAAAAAGAAGTATATTTTAGTGCAGTTTATTTCATATATAAACACTACGAGCCGTATATTTTACTGTACGTGTTGTAAATGATGTGGAAACCTTTAGTTCTTCATGGTCCTTGTCAGAGAGAGTCGGCCGTCGACTGCTCCTCTCTACTGATTGTGTGATATTTACTTCTGCTTTGGAAAGTGGCGACTCGGCGTTGAAATCCAGAATTGTAAGAGAAGGGCCTTTCAGTGCCGTCGCATTGATCGTCACGAATGTCAGGGGATTTTAATATTTTATTTTTTTCCGCTGTAGACGAACCATCCCAAGACGGTTGGTCGTCAAGCAGCAAGTGCAATAGTTTAGAAAATAATCTTGGTCTACCTAGGTATAGCTGTTAATCACCTGCGAGTTCAGCTGATCTCTTAATCAAGTGGAAGCTTCGTAATGGAAAAGAAAAGAAAGATATGCAGACAGAATGTGGAGCGATCGGAGTGTGAGGCTCGTCTCAGTTTACGTTGTCAGTGATTGAAATGGGCCGAAGCACTTTGACGAAGCGGCTTGAAGAGCTCCGTGTCCAACAAGCAGGGAGTTTTGATTGTGATTGTGTTTCTTTCCGAGTCCTTCAGAGTCGACGAGGAGGTTCTTTGTGAGGACTTGGTGTCAGATTGTGGATAAAAAGGGGGATTTGTGTGCGTTAAGGCATGTTGACCAGGAGAGGGCGCTGTACCGCACTGCTGCAGGAAGTGACTGGTTCAAGCCCCATGGCTGCTTTTATTTTCAAGGTGGAACAACACCTGTGGTCTTTTTATCTTTGGGTTGGTTTTTTTTGCTTTTCAAGAATTCTGAACTATTTTGGACCTGCTCGATTAGAAGTATTTGTTTATTTATTTCTTTATTTTTTTAATGTGAAATGATCATGTATAGGAATTGATTTGAGCACTTCTGCTGACTCCAAAAGTTGTTGGAGGAGCAAAAGGAGGTTTGAGTTGAAGAGTGAACCGTGTGCTTCCTGTCGGTGCAGGACGGTCCCCGGTGTTATGGAGAGTTCAGGCCTCCGGCTTTGTTTGTTCCAGTGTTTTCACTGGAGACTTTATCAAACCAAACATGAAACTCATCAACTCCCAATTCATTAGATTTTGTGAGCTGAAGATCCACATTGTTTTGATCGACTCAAACAGATCTTCATTAACCGTTTGTATTTGAATGGAAACGGTAACAGTCACAGTTTATGGTTGATGAACATGAGAGGAAGCCATGTTTCAATCTGCCGAGTGTCGGTTCCAGGGATTGTGAGGGCAGAAGAAGAGCAGAGAACGTTCTTCTTCTCTCAAAGCCTCCGATATCAGTAAAGGGACAAGAATCTCGTT
The DNA here is from genome assembly GCF_963422515.1 of Blennius ocellaris. Lineage (NCBI taxonomy): Eukaryota > Metazoa > Chordata > Actinopteri > Blenniiformes > Blenniidae > Blennius > Blennius ocellaris. Next base: position 8,850,316 of record NC_137661.1, on the reverse strand, counting down.
TTTAATGTTTGGACTTTGTGTTCTCTTTCAAAAAAACGAAAAGTTTTTATGTCAGAACCACTGCTTTGATGACGAGACGAAGCTCTTTGTCTTCTCTTCTCTTCTTCTCCTCCTCTTCATGTCCATGTCCTCACTCTGTTTTGCTTCTCTCTCTCCTCCCCCAGAGTTTGTGCCTTTCTTCTGTTCTCTCTTGTTTTCTTTGGGGTGCTGAGGCCAACACAACTGTATTTTTGTACATAAACTCCTGCACTTTAAACGCAATACAGTTGTTGACGAAAAAAGACCCAGACACAAACTGTGTGTGTGTGTGTGTGTGTGTGTGTGTGTGTGTGTGTGTGTGTGTGTGTGTGTGTGTGTGTGTGTGTGTGTGTGTGTGTGTGTGTGTGTGTGTGTGTGTGTGTGTGTGTGTGTGTGTGTGTGTGTGTGTGTGTGTGTGTGTGGGGGGGGGGGTTCTTCTTTCCTCCAGTTGCTCATAAGCGTCTTTCCAGCTGTTTACTTCAACATCTTTTCCTCTTTGCTTCCACATTTTCTCCCTCTGCCTCGTTGTGTTTCACATTTCGAGCCGCGCCGACGCCGTGGACAGGTACGACCAACCTTTCTTCTTCTTCTTCTCCGCTCAAACTGCGCATGCTGTGTTCTGCTGCTCGCCGGACGGCGGCGTGTTTAGGAGGAAGTGGGGAAACTTCCAACTTCCAAGAGGAACATTTAAGTAGCGTTCCCTCTGTTGGTGAAGATTCTGCGAAGGGGGTGAGGTTTTAATTCTCCGGTAACGCGGCGCAAGTCACATGACGACTAGTGGATGTTAATGATGTTGGAAATTCGCCGCGTTCGTCCCAGGAAAACGTTAACGGGAAAGTTTCCTCCCAACTCGGAAGTGGAAACTTCTAAACGGGTAACTTGGAGGGAATTAGACGATCTCCTCCGTTATGGACTCGTCTCACTTCTGCGCTGAAAACTGTTGTAAAGCAGGAAACTGTTAATTCTGCCTAAAGTTGATCCATGAACGTACAAAAGGAGTTTTTGTAAACGGGTCGTCGAGGAACTTTCTCCGTCTGCTGGCGGCTCACGTCTCTGCGTGTCTGTCGTTGCAGGAGACGAAACCTACCAGGACATTTTCCAGGACTTCTCCCACATGGCGTCCAACGACCCGGACAAGCTGAACCGCTACCAGCAGTACGACCTGCCGCGGCCCTGACGCCGCACGCAACACGCCGTGTCGCTGAGTCGGCAGATCAATGAGAAAGAAAGAAAGAGAAAGAAAACACACACAAAAAAACTCGAGAGAAAAAAAAAAAAAAGCCGGCAGATTTCTGGAAGTGACGTCTCTTTTCCCCTCCAACATCAATCACAAACATCTGCTGCCGTTTCAGACGCAGCTTGAGCTGAAGTCGGCGAAGTCTTCAGTCAAGTGGCGGCGAGGCTTGTTGAGCAGAGGCCTTTTTAAAAAAAAAATGTTTTAAGTTGTGCTTCCCTGTAGGAACCGTTGCAGTAAGTTCATGGTACAGTGTTAGAGACTGAATGTGAGACGTGCTGGAAAGAGGCGACTGCCTGTTTAAAATCCTCCATTTCAATTTTGAGGCTCCGCCTCCTTTTCTCATTAAGACTTTCTTTACAATCGTCTGCATTTAAGTTTGGCTTCACGATTTGCTCTCACTTGGTTGCACAAACTTTTTTTTTTAATCTTAAATGTCCACTGATGTCGACCAGTTTTCATGGTGACTTTGACGTGTTGAGTTTGTACAGTCGTTGCAGAACAGACCCGTCGTTAGTCTGTGATCTTAAACAGTTGATTTGAATAGATTAGTTTTTTTTTATTTACATGTTCTTTCTGACCCTTTTAGATAGTTTTCAGATTTACTTGTTCAAACGAGATCATTTGCGATGAATTTTATTTCCTTGGCCCGTATTTTTTTGTTTTTTGCAAACGTCTCGGAGGTGTTTTAACGGCTCCGTCTAAACCGGAGGAAGAGGTTGATTTTATTCTCGCTGCTTATTTGACTGGAAATACAAAAGAGAGAGAGAGAGAGAGAGAGAGACGGCTGTAAGAGTTTGTGGGGAAAACAAATCAATTGTCAGTGTGACGTTATAAATGCGTTCAGCCTCCTCCTCCACCCTCCTCCACCCTCCTCGCTCCGTCTCGACTCATGACGTCGTCTGACGTTGATCGTCTCAGTGAGTCGTGACGTTCAAACCATCTTCACTCGTTTCTTCACTGCAGCAGCTCAGAAAACATTGATGTGAAGAGTTGGGAGGTGCTGCTTCGCCGCGTCCCGTCAGCTGGTTTGTTCTTTTAAGTGATTTTTTTTGTTTATTCTTGTTAAAACATGTTTGTTTGTTAGTTTTTTTGAAGGTTTACAGAACCAAATTAATAAAAAAGACAATTAAAAAGGAAAAGTTAATGAAAAAGACCAGAAAAAAAAGCAGCTTGATGATTAAAACAGATTTTTTTTTTAAAACAAACAAAACGATTGGACAACGTTTGAAATACAATCAAGTTTTTCTCTGAATGGTTTTGTGTGTGAAGTGAGTGAACCGTCACCACGTCTTGTTCTGTTTCCTGACACATGAATTGTGCAGATTTAAAGTGTGAGGCTGCGTCTCGGCTCTGCCTCCTCCTCCTCCTTCCAGGGAGAAACTCTCACCAACACAACTCTTGTACATTTTGTACAGAAGCTTTTGAATTCTCCAGAGGACTGAAGTATAAAGTGACTGGTACTTGAATCGTTGAATAAGCTCTTATATGTGCTGTTCTTTGTATCCTTCCATCATTTTAGCCCATTTTATATCGCCTGTCTGTAAACAAGCATACCTGTACAATATACCTGTTGTTTCTAAGAGCTTCAATACATATAGATGAAGAGCTGACTCCTGAATGTGGTGTTTTCTTTTCTTCTCGTTCTTCATTAAACTAATTGATCTGATATAGATATCCACTTCCCCTCCTCTTTCTGCTCCGCCTCTCATCCTTCGAAACACTACTTCAGCAGCCGCAGGATTTAGTTTCCATCAGGAGGTTATCGCTGTTAAAGTTACAAAAAAAACTTGAACCTTTAGTCTGTTAGGAGCAGAAATTACTGATAATGATTTACTTTTTGAAGACGTACGTTTCTATTTGGCTGCAGCCCTGTGTGGTAGAAATGAATACATACAAATATGAAATGCAGCTATTTAAAATTTATGGAACAACTGACTGCAGGAAGTTTTCCAAAATCGATTTTTATTGATTAAATTGTGAGTTACAAATATAAACACACATTTTGATAATCAGGATTAGATTTTAAAGAAGGGGGGGGGGAAAACAAAACTGGCAGAAGAAGATCCCTTTGTGCTCCGAGAGCAAAAACATGATCAGGATCCTGCGCTCAGAACCAGACTGTGTTCTAGCGTTGGTCTTTAATTTGAATGTTTTTATTGTGAAACAAAGCGGTTTTGCTGCCAGTTTTTCAGTTTGTACTTCTGGCTCACTCAGGATTTGAATTGTTCTTTTTTCTGGATGAAGGTTCCAAGAATTTAACATGAAAACGTCTCTGAAAGGAACAAGAATTTCTCTCTTTTTTTAAAAAAAACAAACAAACAAACCAAAAAGAAGGTTTTTCGGGCCTATGAAGCTGAAGTTCCTCCACCACAGAGGTGTTTCACACACGTTCAGGCCTGTGTGTAATAATGCAGAGACGACGTGCCATGAATCAGATTTTCCATTTACTCAGAAAAGACACGTTTTTATTCCTACGGTTGGGTTTTGTTCACTTTGTCAGGTTTTTTTTTTAGCTCGTTTGTCCAGCAGAGGTGAAAAACACATCAGGAGACGTGATGGCGAATTACTTTTATTTGCTTCAGTCACTATCTATTGAGCATTTTGTTTTATGAAACGGTTTGAGAAGAAGACTTCCGTTCATGTTCGGTGTTTACACCATTAACACACAGCTCCGGCGTCACCCTCAGCTGAGGCTCACAGAAAAGCTGGATTTTGTCCCCGTAATGATGGGTGGACCCCCCAGACTCAACCCACCTTTAATAACTACAGTGGTCGTCAAGGTCGTGTTGGGGTTCAAACATGTCGGGCAGGAAGTGCAGTGGTCTGCAGGTTTCAGGCCTTCTGGAGGTTGAAAACGTTCCCGCCTGCCGGGTTTCAGCTTTACAGTTGACCGACGTGCAGACATTCCACTTTCCACTAAAGATGGAGATAAAGCAGCGCGGTAATACGGAAATCTTGCAGCTGGGCTGTGTGTGTGTGTGTGTGTGTGTGTGGGGGGGGGAGGTTGAAAAGGGCCTGTGACTGCGAGTGGCCGCCTTGGGAATTACCTGCACAGAGAAAGTCAAACGTCCATTTGATTTTGAGAAAGAGGAAACTCAGCAGCTTCAGAGCTCGCACGGAAGAAAAAAAAAATCCTCTCACACATTCCCACCTGGAAGTCATATTGGAAACGTGGCAGATGAAATTTGGCTGAACTCGTTTGTGTTTCCGAGGCTGATGTCGTTGACGAGTTAAAACGATGTGATGTGACGCTCGTTGTCAAAGCACAACATTTAACCAAATCATGTGAAGGAAGCTTGTTTTGCATTATGCAGAGGATGTGCAGGCTGATCACTTTCAGCTCTGGACCGGGACAATTTCTGCTTTGTTCTTCTCATCAGGAGGTTTTTTTCTTTTTCTTTTTCTTTTTTTTCTCCTGAAGTTTAGAAGAAAAGAAGCACAGAAATGGTTTTTAAACAGCTGCTTTTGTTCAATTGACATCAAAACTCCACGTCTTTCTACTTATTTGATGGAAACATGTTTCACCGGGATTCTGTTAGCTTGATAATAAAAGCTGTATTGTTGTTGGATTTACTCGTCTTGTTTTTTTTATTTATTTATTTTAACACGTGAAAGCATTTCCTCGCCGTTAATGTGACCAGCACTTCATTGAACATTCACGCAGGTCATCAACACATTTTCCAACTAAATCTAATTCAGCTGTGTCGATCCCGTTGGAGGAAACACTGAGAAGAAAGCAACGATTCCACGCCGACGAGAGGCAAAGAGAGGAAACGGTGGAAAGACGGCGGCGACTTTCCACCGCCACTGGTTCCAGTTAGAGGAATAATGAGAAACAAGGCAGTCGGAGGACTTGTTGACATGAAACAACAAGAAACATGGAAAACGTTTCCTGCGACTTGAACTTGTAAAATGTGTTTGAGGTTAATTATTGACTCTAAGACTGTTGGTCGTCTCCCGACGCACTGCTCACATAACGCCTGCTGCATCTTGACCTTTATTTTATTTATTTATTTATTTATTTTCGGGGAGAGTCTGTAATGTTTCTGTGCTTTAAATTGCGATCAGAAGTCTTCCTGCGTGCAGCTTATGCAAGGTATTACTGGAAGAATGTGTCTTCAAAAGAAGCTGACAAAACACATTGTGTCCCATGGAATTAAGGATGAAGGGGAAAAAAAATATTATGTACTGAACCTTTAAGTGATCATCGACAGAAAATAAGAAAAACCACCTGACTTCAACCAGAACAACATGAATTGTACAACGTTTTGCATTCACGTTGTCTAAAGTGAGAGCTGCAGTTTTCACCAAGGATGTTTGTTTGTTTGTTTACTCACAGTCCTCATCCCGTCTTTTCAATCCAATTAGATTAAACTAACATTTACAGTCCTCAACGTTCTATCCAGTAAAGTTCACAACATCATTCAGCTTTGACAAACATTTAACGGACCGAAAGTCTTTAGAAGTTCAATTCAAACATAAAACGCCACATCATCATCATATTAGCAGATAGTTCGGGCCTGAGTGTTCACCACGCGGTGTTCGCCACGCGGCGCTCGCCACGCGGCGCTCGCCACACAGCGGTCCCTCTGTGAATCCAGCTTTTTCCAGGAAGTCTGTGGTTCCCGTGTGCCTGTGGAGAACCGAAGGGCCGCCGCTGGAGACGTTTCCCTCCATTAAAACACCATGTGAACAAACGCTGAGGGGGCCAAGCCCCATTAATGCTGCTCAGACTGCCAGCGACCAGACCGGAGAACACATTCATGTTAACAAGTCACCAAGTCCAGCGGTGACTGAAGCCTTATTTTCTAAAGCAACGCCGACGGGGTGAGATCACCTCAACTCGGTGCCAGAGCAAGAACCAACACCATCACTGGATTGAACGAGACGCGGGGATTTGCTTCACTCGGCCACATTGTCACTGCCGATGTAGGAAAAGACCACGGTGAACTCTGTGTGGTCGTGAAAGTACTTGACTCATTTTCCTCGTCTGATCAGAGACGCTGATGGAAAGAACTTCACTTCTATTCTCGGAGAGGAAGGTGAAGACGGGGGGATTCAGGGAAGAGTTGCTCTCTAGAGTCTTGGTAGGAAAAGGTCAGAGTGGAAGTTCATTTATGAGCCACATAAATTAAAGCAAATAAATGAGAATATAATGGTGATGATTTTTCAGTTACTTAGTGTTTAAGTGAAATATATTTTTACTTTCTTCACTGTGAGGCGAGACTCGTAACTCGTAACAAGAGTTGGTGATTAATGAACTGAAAGTAAAGTATCGGGGGCAAAAGTTCAGTCATGTCAGATTTACATTTAAGTTTGTGAGATCCACATAATTACATGAAGTAGTCAAATAATGTCTGAAGCTCATTGGGTCGTTTCACACAGAGGAACGACGCCGCCGCGGCACAAACATTTGGAAGACGTGCGCCGTGGCGTCCAGTCGTCCTGACGTCTCCTCATGTCTCCTCATGTCTCCTGCTCACAGTGAACAGGAGGTGCTTCATATTGTCTGGTGGTGTTGTGCAGAGAATCCAAACAGTGCTGCCTGGTTCCCCTCCATGCCGATGATGAATGGACCGCCGCCATGAACAGATGCAGTGTGTGAGCCGCTGCTCCTTCGCCAGCCTGCACAACTTATGCTTGTTTAGTTTACGTCTCCACAGGCGGCGTTCCCAGAAGGACTCGTCCAGCTGCCTCTTCTTCTTCTTCTTTTTTTTTTTCCCCTCCCCCTCCTCCATTTTGTGGCGATATACTCCCTCTGCTCCACCTCCGGCAGGTTCTCCGGAGCAGCAGGTCTGGTGTCCAGCTGTTGGTCCAGAGGAGGACCGAGGCCTCGTGCTCCGTCCAGCAGGGAGCTGGCACCCGGGCAGCCTTCTGCTGGAGGTCAAGGGTCGAGACAACAACCAGACCACTGCACCGTGAAGTCCAAAAACCACCAGTCGGACTTTGATCCGGCCGGAGGTTCACTTGATAACAGAGGGATTTGAACCTGTGAACACCGGCTCACTTGTGAGAGGCCAGTTTGTCCACTGTGCCACGCTGAAGGGTAAAGCAAAATATAAAAAGAATTGTCTGGAACCCCGATATAAAAAGATATTTGGCGTAGAAACAAAGCAGTGCTTGCGTCCAGGGTACAGAGAGACAAAGACAGAGTGGATAACGTCTCCAGCTGCAGAAAGACTGGAGACGAGAGCAGCGTCAGAAGCTTGAGGCTGCTGCTCACTTCACTAACTCATCCCGATTCGGTTGTGGTGAGATATGTAACACCTGCTGACTGGTTCATCACTGCACCGGCAGACTAAAACCAAAAACACCAAACTACTGTCAGACATCAGGAAAGCAGGACGATCACCTCCTCCTCGCTGGGGGTCGAACTCACACTCATTTAATAAGCACATGACGGGAAGCGTTTCTTCTCCTAATCTCATTTTTACTCTTTATTGTGATGTTATTACAAGATCCTCCTGGAATCATGTGCTGCACTGAAAGAGGGAACTGGATGACTCAACAAGCAGAGACTCTGGTCCCTCCATGTCCCTCCATGTCCCTCCATGTCCCTCCATGTCCCTCGCCGTCTCCGTCCTCCTCTCAGACGCAAGGAAACTTATGAGCTTTCGAGCCTCGAGGCCAAAATCCACAGAGTTGGTTGAGATGGTCCAGAGCTCCATCACGGACCAGTGCTGCATCACTCGCTGAGCCTCCGGCGAGGCCAAAGCCTGTGTGGGACCTGGACCCCGCCCCCCACCACCACCACACACCCCCCCCCCCCCCCCCTCCCCCCCCGGCTCCCCCGGCTCCCCGGTGGGTCCGTTTGTTTGGTCTCACCAGTCCGTCTGACCGTCGGTCCTCTCACCAGCCCGCCGCAGCATCCACAGACGGTGACTACATGCTCCGTCTGCTCTTCCCTCCTCCACCTCCTCTTCCTCCTCTTCCTCCTCTTCCTCCCGGAGGGCTGCTCCACCAGGCTGCTGACAGACGTCCGCAGCTCGGCCCGAGGCACCGTCCAAACCCTGGGATCACTTTTTCCTTGTATGGTGCTCCGGAGCTGCAGACTTTCTCCTTCTAAAGCTCACTGGTTCTATACGTTCTGTATCGTCACGAGGCCCCGGTGGCGCATCTCAAACCTCCTACGTCTGTTTATCGTCGTTCATGTGTTTTTAAAATGTGTCTTTTATGTGTTTTAAAGCCTTTTCACACTTTTATCACTTGTTCTGTGAGTCTGTTTGTCCATTTTTTTGCATCTCGGAGACTGTGCTCATCTTCATCACGCCATGTTGAAGCAGCTGGTTCCTGATTCTCCGTTTGATCACAAATATAGATTGTTTTGGTTTATAGAGCCGATTGTTGATCATAAAATATGCGCCTCACTCAAGAACCGTCTTTATAAAAAGGCACAGACACCAAACATCTTTAAATGACTTACAATGTGCCGATTTTAATACAAAAAAAAATGAGAAAGCAAAGTTTGTAAAGGAGTGAGGCATTAAGGCCACGCCCCCTGAGCCTCCTCTGGGTCTGCTACCGAGGACAGAACTTTAATATCAATCTAATATCATTACAAACCTCCTCACTCCTCCCTGGATCCTGCTGCTGTCAGGTGGAGCATGTTCCTCCTCCAGCCTCCTCCGTCTCTCTCTCTCTCCCACTCCATCAAACCTCCAACTGGAGGAAGTGAGACGTGATGGAAGGCTCTTCAGGGAGGAGCTGGTTTGTGTTCGGCTGTTCGTCCTCCAGCAGGAAGGAGTGAGGAGGAAGTGGCTCCGTCACTGGATGAAGCGTGAAAAAAGAATGGCCAGATGTATGAAACACCCTCCACCACTTGGGCCTGTGACAAATGTTTTTAAAGTTTAAACTCTTAAACTCAATCGATAATGAAGCTCGACTGATTAAGAGTAGTTAGTGTAGTGGGATCAACCCCGCCTCCTCCTGACACAACACTGGATAAAGCCTCAGTGACAGTCGTCGTACGTTTGATGTGAGCGACACTTGGTTCTAAAATCTGTGCTTTCATTAATACATATGAGTTTTCAGCTCCACTTACTTTTGTCAACTAAAATGACAGGAATAAAAGGAAACATGTCGTCAACCACAGGAATGACCAACACTTTCTTCACAAGTCTGTCTTGACCTTCGTGGGCAGAAGTCCCAGGCTGGACTGGAGGGTCTGGATCTGCTTCCATAAACCAGCAGAAAATGACAATCTATTTATTTGAGGAAACAACAAGGTGGAACGGAGCAGGTGATTCCCGGACGTCCAGAAGGAGCGACGACTGCAGAGAGGAGAGAGTTTCATGTTCTCCAGTGAGAGACTCCCCGGGAATGTGCAGGGAGGAAGTGATGAGACGAGACGTCCGTCCACAGTGGACCAGCAGCACATCGTCTCTTTTTTTCCCCTTACCGGCCTGAACGGGTGGCGTTCCAGAACACTTCATGCAGAAAACAACTGCCTGTTATCGTTTCCAAACCACTTTTCCAGAGCGGGCCTCGTTCAGCAGATAGAATCATTAAATAGAGAAATACTGGCCACTCGGAGGGGATAAATGTGATCTGGGACCAAAACAACACAATAAAATCAAATAAATTCTTCTGCAGGCCCGAGTCCGCTCAGATTTATTTATTTTGAACCGTGCAAAGCATTGAGGAGGAGAGGATGATCGTCTTAATTCTAGTAAACATGAGGGAGCAGCTTAATAATCAGATAAGATGCTCGTTGGAAAGGTTCCCCACTAATATTAGCCGGTGGAAAATCTCCTGTGACGACTCTTTTGCATAAAAAATACAATTTTCAAAGCACGTTTGTTTCATTAAAACTTTCCAGGTCGTGTTTTGAGTGACTGAAGCGGCAGAGTCACATTTAGATCCGTGACGTTTTCAAGCGTCACATTTCATTTCCATGCTTCAGGAGCACGTCGGTCCCGTTTGCATCCGAGCGTCTTGAGTCAATAAAATATCATGAAGATGTTATAAAAAGGCAGATTTACAGAGAGCTCAGGGAGGATTCACACGGTACTTCAGAAGAAAAGGGATTTCACTTATAAACCACGTGAACATCCCCCAGAGCCTCACAGCTTCATCACATCCACCCTCCGATGGAGGAGCTGCAATGTGAAGGTGCAGTTTGGGGGTTCAGGGTCTTGCTCAAGGGCACTCCGACATGAGGAGAAGACGAGGAGTTGCACCTGCAGCCTTCTGATAGAGTGACGACCTGCTCTACCAACTGAACTACAACTTTAACCAAAAACATGAAGGCAAATTAAGAATAAATGGAAACTAAGAACATTTTTTAAAAAGACCAACTCGATGTTCTGTAAAGCAAAATCAAGCTAAAATTGTAAATAAAAATTATTCAATATGAGTAAAATAGAAAAAAAAAATGCATTGAAAGAGATGAAATAAAAAGAGTTCTGCTGTAGGTTGTTGAATTACTACCTTTCATTCTCTGTAACCTTGTATTGAGAAAAAGCCAATGTAAACATACTATGCATGCTGGTTCGACCAAAACAAAGTATTAAACTCCTAAATGTTTTTTAAAAAGAGCTTGGTTGAATAGACCAACTGAAGTACACCATGAAAACCACTTGATGAGTGAAATTATGATGGGAGGGGCCTCCCAAACATGCTGTGGGAAACCCTGCTTATCTCCAGACAACTGCTGAGTGGTCGAAAGACAAATGTGACTCTCCTGGAGGAGGAGGCAGGAACCTCACAACTGTATTTAAGAGCTGAACCAAGAGTGAATGTTTTGTGTCCACTGGTCCACCTGGGCTCCGGGTTTGAGCAATAAAACTCTACTTTATCCAGATTCTGTCTCCCAGCCTGTCTTTGCATTCGAGGACGAGCTGAGCACCAGTAATGTTAGAACATTGATCAAATACGCTCGTGGAGGCATCCTAACGTCGCGCCTGGCCCAGGACACTTCCTCTTCCTGTCGGCTGTTGAGAGGAATCGACAACCTTTCTAACTCCTGCATAAAGTCCATTTCTTCACCTCAGTCACTGTCCTCTATAGAGCAGTGTTTTTCAACCTTTTTTGAGCCAAAGCACACTTTTTTGTTTGGAAAAATCTGGAGGCACACCACCACCCGAGAATGTTAACATTTGAAACTCTGTAGCCTATATTAATAATATAAAGTCATTCTTATCAAAGTTTTATCAACAGGAATCAATTAATTACAGAAAAAAGTATTTCCCAATGTCTTTTTTTAATTGTGACTCCCTCATTGTGAAACCTGGACCTGATGGATGAACACAGAGCTGAGATCCTGGTTCGATTCTTCCTTTTCAAAAACTTCTCCATCACTGTCACTGACACAGTACTTTGATACAAGATGGGAGCAGCAGGAGGTGGAGATTAACCAGACTGACGTCAGTTAAGTTTCCATTTCACCGGCAACGTTCTGTGCTGCCATCTAGTGGCGAAGAATATTGTAGCGATCACAGAGTTGGTCGCTGCAGGGCATGATGGGAGTTCAGGTTATGTGTTGCCGGAGGTTATTGAGGGTTATTGTTGGGGTTGTTGTGTGTGTTGATTTGTGCTTGTGTTGTGTTTTTGTTCCTCAGTTAAGATAGTTAATTATTTCGTCTAGTTTGGTTTGTTGGATGTTGGTGTGCAACCATGAGTGAGAAAGGTGTTTAGTGGAGTGTCATCCTATTATGAAGTTCTGGTTGCGTGTGTTCATGTCAAAATAAAAGCCTCTTGTGATCACCTGGCAGAAAAGAATCTCAACTCAGAGCAATTCTTCCCCGGCGCTTTTAGAAAAAATGTGAAATTGGATTCTTTCCCACGGCACACCTGACTAGATCTTGTGAAACACCAGTGTGCAGCAGCACAGTGGTTGAAAAACACTGCTCTATAGTAACACCAGAACTTGACATGAGACCAAGTGGACGTCTGTCCCCTCCACCATGAATCAAACTGGCTGTGGCTGTGACGCTCCCGTCCTGCCACCCAGCGCTGTTTGGGCTTCAGACCGACTGGAGCAGCTGCTGCTGAGTGCTGCAAATGTAAACTTCTTTCTCAAAGTCTGGGCTGACAGAGAATCTCTCAATGCAGGACTGCTGCAAATAAAACACACGTTTTCCACTCTGTAATATACATTACTTTTATTGCAAGGACTTTAGAAATAATACAAGATGACAAGGAACAAACAAGAAGTCTGCACAGGAAGCGAATGTGTTAAAAAGTCGAAGAGGTGGGTGGATGCACAGTGTGGGGGGGGGGGGGCATCATGCAGGATCTCCACTCAGAGGCCTGGAAAAGAAAAGAAGAGAGAGAAATGAGACGATCTCTGCACTGATAATCTATATCAACCTTGTCGCTGCAGTCAAACAACCAATCGGTCTTTTTCCCCACTTTAACATTATTATAAACGTTCAACAGGTTGTTCAGGACGAGACTGGAACTAAATCCAAACTCCTTCTGCCTCCCAGACGACAAACACACTCAATGAACCAACAGGTGAGAGAAGGAGGGAGACGATCTACTGTAACGCTGATTCATGACAACTTCAGACGTAGTTTCTGTCATAAGTTATGACAAGTTCCTGGTTGTAGTTTAGTTATTCACTCATTGACTGAATATTAGGTGAACATCTCCTCATTGATTATCGTCAATTATGGACTCCTGTTCACAACCTGAGAATGTCGTTTCACCTAAAAGAGATGAAGAATCAAACCCTGAACGGCTTCAGTATTTCAGCCTGTGTTGTAAATCTAGAACCCACAGAAGGGTCACTGTTTTTAAAACTCAGGCGTCTGAGAGGAGTGACAAAAGCACAGAGGGTCTGATTTACTCGCTGCCACCTCGTCGTCTCGCCACGCTGGCGTGCAGCCGCTCAAACACGAACGCGGCGAGCATCAAGCGCTCGGCTTCGCGTAGCAGCGAGGAGGTTTGTGCTGCGCTGATGTTTACAATCCTGAGTCCCTGGCGGGTGCAGCCGGGTTTTTAAGAGCAGCGCAGACTCGCACGGCGTGTCGCTGCACCATGTCACTGTATGAAAACAGCGGCCTGGCAGAGTTACAGCCAGAGAGCAGGTCTGGTTAACCTCCTCTGCTGCTGACCACCAGCCTCACGGTTGCTGTGATTCAGCTTCAGCTGGCTAAAGAAAGTGGAGCAGATCGATATGCCACGGGGGGAACAGGAAGGAGGCGAGAGCGAGATAATGAATGGACGTGGGTGGAGGAGGACTGGTCAGTGTACCTTTACTCTTTACTCGTCAATGTACTCGAAGGGCTCCGGGGGCTCGGGCTCCTGCTCCTCCTCCTCGATCCTGGGGCCGTGAGCCGAGACGGGCTCCACCAGCTCCTCCTCTTCCTCGCTGGTGTCCTTCATGATGATGATCCCGCCTGTGTGCAGCTGTAAAGTCAGAAGGTTGGAGGTTTTTAGATCAAGCCGACGACCTGCAGCACTTATTTTTAGTGAACCTTTTAGGACCAAACTCCAAACCTCCAGTTAACAACAAGAAACTTCCTTTCATACAACAAAGTGTTCAATAAATCCCCTGACCTTGAACAGATAAACTCTGAAAGTCTTCTTCACTTCCTAAACTTGCTTTTGAATAAAAACCAAACCCTTAAAAGGGGCGAGCGGCGTTATAAAACTGAAGCGGAGCAAAGCCAGCGTCACGGCGCTGAGTGACACTGGGACACACAGTCAAACACTGCTTCCTCTTTACAGGACTGCGGCGCCTGCTGGTTGGGTGACTGGACGCCGTCGTGGCGTTTACAGCGGGAAACTGTCGACGTTTACAGCGAGCGCTCCGGTGCAGGGCGGAGAGTCTGGACCTTCTGGAGGACAAAGTCTACCAACGAGCCGTTCCCACATTTTAAACTGTAGTTTAAAGAAGAAAGTCACAGCTTTGCTCTGTTCTAACTGCATTATCTGATATTAAACGTATATTAAAGGTTTCTAAGCAGTAACTCAAGTCTCTGAACAGATTGTTGCTATGAAAACGTGCAGATTAAATACACTGAACAGCTGATTTGAATACGACAGGCTGAGGATTTTCAAAAGAAAGCTCCAGTAATTGAAGGTCTGTCTCTTCTTTCAGACAGCAAACCCCGTCCTCCGTGGTTTAGACCAGAGGTCAACAACCTGCAACACTCAGAGCCATTTGGACTCGTGTCCCACTGAGCAGAACCCACTGGGAGCCGCCCCCGCCCGCCATCTTGGCACCATTATTGTTGCATAATGACGTTGCATCACATCACATCACTGCAGTTACCGGCTTGAAGGGCTGGTAGCGGCAGGTCTCCGGCATGTTGAGCACTTTGAGCTGAGCCGGCATCACCCTGGCTGGGTTTTCCAGGAGCTGGAAGTTTGGCTCCGCCTCTTTTTTCTTCTCCTTCTCCTTCTCTTCATCCTTTTTCTCCTTCTCCTTCTCCTTCTCCCCCTCCACCACTTCCTGCGAGACACGAATCAATGACAAAGTTAATAAACATTTTTGGAAGTTAAAAAGTAAAATCAAAGAACTAAAAATTGTTTAGAAGAAACTTGTTTGACAATATTTGACAGTGTTAAGCAGTCATAACTTCAGTTTTTTGTTCAGTCTGTTAATTTTTGACGTGCTTCCTTTCGTTTCAAAGTACAAAGCTTTTAGACCAGGGTCTCCAGCCTGTCCTGCAGGGTTTAGCTCCTCCCACTTGCAGAACACCTGACTGCAATGAGGGGCTTGTTATTGGGCTTGTTCACAACCTTGGTGATGACATCATCACTAGATTCAGGTCTGCTGAAGCAGGGAGAGAACTGAACCATGCAGGACAGGGGCCCCTCGAGGATCGAGGCTGGACACCTCTGTTTTAGACAATATAGATCAACACTAAACACAATTTAAAAAGAACAACAGTGAAGCCACAGGTTCTGAACTGTGCGACCCCGTTTCAGTGGGTAACTTCCACTCAGCCGCCACCTCAGCGGGTAAATAAAGTGAAAAGCCCGCGATGTGAGCAGGCTGGACGTTTCCAGGCTCGTCTCTCAGCACCAGAAGGGAGATGTAGCGTGGAGCGGGGGGGGAATCAAACCCTACTCATGGTCAGAGAGGTTGTAATGACATAAACACTGCCTGCTGTGGGTGACGGAGAAGATTAAGACCGACGTGTGTTTTGAGCAGGACCTGTTGTACGATCCACCGAAGCCAGAGTCAGAGAGCACCCATTCATTTAATCCCTTTAAAAAAAACCCGCTACTCTAAATACCGCCGAGAGATCAAAGGATCAAAAGGGTCCTTTTGTTTTAATTTGAGAACAATTACTCGGTGTGGGTGGTCCGTTCAGATCGGAGATTCCTGCTCATGGAGACGAAGCTGCTCACGTAAACTCCCCACGCGCAAAGAACAAGCAGGATAAATCCACGACTGGGCTTTAAAGTGATTGAGAGCAAAGAAGAGGAAATTGATGAGGAACCGCGAAAGAGGAGAGCGAGTTTCCACTCACCACTTCCATCTTTTCCTCCTCTTTCTCCTTCTTCTCCTTCTCCTTCTTCTTGGCTTTGGCTGTGATGGACAGCACGGCGGTGGATACCTGCCACGCACAGAGCAAAGCTTTTTCCACAACATGCAACAACATCAAGAGCTTCTGCAAACATATCTGAAAATGTACAAAAAAACAAGTTGACCACAACATAAACTTTGGTTTTGAGGAACGAAGCTACAAAAAAAAAAAAAAAGGGGGTCCCATAGATTCTCAAACAATAAACACGGTGGCGAAGACGATAATGAGCTTTACAGAGAAGGTTTGAAAAGGATTCGGAAATCAATACAAAGCTGGATCGGCTTCCCTGATGAAGGAATCTCCTTCTGAAAAAGGAAAGTAAAACATTTTGTTGTGGCGTTTTAGTTCTCACCTTTTCCTTTTCCTTTTCCTTGGGGACCTCGAGCGCCGGCGGGTAGGCGAAGGTGGAGGGCTTGCAGTTGGAGCGGTACTGCACCTTGGGCATCTGAACAAGAAGAGGGTGTGTTGTGTCAGAAATGTAGAAATTAAAAGATCAAACCTGGATGTGCAAACTACTATAAAGTAAACAGACCACGTACGATTGTACCTGTTCAAAGTAAAGACCCAGTTGGTGGCTTTTAGAGCATTTTGTTCTGGACAACAACTGAAACCTTCAGTGAATAAGAATTGTTTTTGGATTCTGTGATTCCACACGTGGATGAAAACAAATGTGGTTTATTGACAATAGAAAGGTTGTTGTCTCGTTTCCAGCAGCAGTTTGAAACTCCTGCTTTAAAGACAAAGGGTTAAAATTGAAACTGGACGGTGCTCCAGCGGGAAACGTCTGCGAAGAGTTTGATTTCAGCTGCGCGGTTCTAAAAGGAATTTGAATAACGACTGAAAGGTGAATTGAGAATGAGCAAAAGCCAAACACCAGGAAGAAAGGAATGTTCCACAATAAATTTCATGTGTCTTGTTAATTCGTCTGTCAGAGGGCTGCGAGTGGCGGCCCGACTCATCTTGTTACCACGGCGACTTCAAAAGAGTGGTGATTCGGTTAAGAAGAGGCTCCATTACATTTGACAGAGAAATCACTGCTCCATGCAGGGTAAAGACGTCGTCGCTGTAACACTCGTGAAAAAGAGTTTCAGCCTCAGATGTGACCCTTGTTTTGGTGCTTCTGGACTAAAGCTGATGTGAAAATGAACACATGCTTTGACCAACAGAAGAGGAGTCCTGCTGCCTCCTGTTCAGTGTTTGCTCTCAGTTTGCAAACGCTCCACAGCTCTGCCGCCGAACACAACGGATTTTATGCCACGTCGTAATCCGGTCATCCACCTCGAGAATCAGAGGCAGATGAGTGATTTTTACTGTGCAGGGGGCGTCTGGTAGAGAAACTCCACGTCTGTTCAACTGGAACAACCAGTATACGACGAAAATGTTCTTTTCCTGACGACGAGATGCCTCGTCATCGGAGGCTTTAAACACAACCTGATGAGAACGTCCACTGAACCACTTCACTCTCAGCCACCACCTTTGCTTCTTCACCGTCGTAATTGTATAGTAGCTTACAGGCTTTACGCCACATAAGATTCCCCAGGGCCTTGTAAAGTTGGGAATGTAACAGACCCCCCAGTGGATCAGTGTCCCTGATGGCAGGTGCTGTTGATCCAACGAACAAAATAGGAGATAAAGTCCCATCTATTGTCCGTTTAAGTCGACAATATGTCTCACTGATCTCTTGGCATTGGTGTGCGAGTGGCATGGGGCCAGAACAAGCCTGCAGTCGGGGGGGAGTCTTGTTATAGAGAGGCTGCTGGTGACAGCTGTTATCACCACAGAAAGGCGAAATACAAACACCTGCAAACGCTATGCCACATAAAATTCAGAAGTAATAACTAAACCCGACAAGGTTTACACATTAGAAATATATTATCAGACGTTAACAACTGTATTTGACAAATGTATCATGTGGCGAATGATAATGTGACAGGGGTTCGTTCGTACCGACCTTGAGATCTTTGTTCAGGCCGATGATGGCGGTTGGCGTGAAGGCCAGCGACAGGAAGTGAGAGAGGGGGAACCAGAACCAGAACTGGGTGAAGACCAGCAGGCCGACCACCGAGGGCATGTGAGTGTGGCCCGTTCTCGACTGGAGGGAGATGGTAACATTACGGCCACCTGGACAAGAAAAAGCACTGATGTCAGTTTCACTTTTATAGAGCAACACTTCATTTATCCACACAAGGACTAAATCACGCAGCATTCCAGTCTATGCAATACATTCACTGAAAATATTTGAGGAGTTCAATAACAAAATGGAATCTGATGGTAAAGAACTGCTGTTAGCCAAGACAAAAGTGTAGAATGAAATAATGAATGCATCTCAAGGTGTTCAGGGTGAACAGGCACACAACGATTCCCATCTTACATTTGTATTCAATTACAAAACACAGTCTCTCCATACCAAAGCACACTGCTTGTAGGAAGCGATGGATTACACAATATTAAAACAGATGAAAAGATTAGGATTCGCTGCCAAATACAAAATGGCTTCGGTGATAAACTAAAAGGTATTGGAGCTAGTTTATGTGTTTATATGTTCATAAGTGACACGACATGATGCTACACAACATACAGAGGAGTGATGAGAGGGTATTCTGGATGAATTGCAGGAAGGTGGTGTTCATGGTGAATCAGGTCAATGATATAAAGTGTCAGGAGAGTGGTGAAGTCGTGCGTGTTGGTGAATGAATGTTAAAAATGGATACGTCTGAAACATGGTTTGGCAATCAGTGTCTACCAGAGTTCACAGCAGAACCATTGCCAAGTGAACTATTTCAACAAAAACCACAATGGAGGTGGTGAAATGCTGTCATGATTTATTACCAATTGTGAACAATCTCAAGACTACGTGGCGTAGAAATGATCTGAAAGGAGTGCGAGGATACTGAGGGTAGGATGTTCGCCACCCCTTGACTTCAACCTGAACTGGTCACTTGAGGGAGGATCTGAATCACAGGAACAAGTGAGCCCGTCCAATACCGTGGAATGCATTGTCTCCTGCATTCACAAAGAGCCTCGATCATTATCCTTAAAGCTGAACTACACAGAAGATTAATGTCAAACGAGGGCCACGGCTGCACCTTGAAATAATACCCTTCAGTAAAAGAAATAACTTTATAATTAATATGACGGATGACTGAGTCAAACTGTATTGATGATTATATGAGCTTATTAATTAGCTGTGTGTGTGTAAGAAGTAGAGGAAATGGTTTCAAGAAAGTAAATTTAAATATCTCTGTTCTTGTAATGGCAATGTGGATAAACAAAAAACAACTTGAATACATGAAAGTCAAATAACTTCCCTTGTAAGGAAAAGCTGTGTTCGCCGTACAATCTATTCGCTACAGGGAATAAATGTACAAAGATGTGTAAAAAGAAGGTGATAAATGACAGTGGAGTGTAACTGGAAGCATGAGGAGGGAATGGAGACTCCTGGAGTCTTGGTGGGACAGACGACAGGGGCACAGCGGAGGACAGGGGGTGAAGAAGGAAGAGAGGAAGGGAGGCAACTGGGAGGAACTGGCTTCTTGTCAACGATAAAAACAAAGAACTTTTGTTTCAATGGTAAGGTTACTAGGAGTTGCCTTTTAAGCTAAAAAAGACATCGGCGAGCACAATACCATTTAAATCATCCACTGCTATCTTGAAGTCTTTTTGATTTTCGGTCAGAGGACAGATTTAATGTTTGACACATGAACCAGTGCTCTAAACGTAGCCGTCCCACAGCCTGAACACTGGCCTCAACGAGCCCCGAGCTCGCTGCTTCCACCACGTACTGCTTGAGAGAGTCTCTTGAATACTTGAGAATGGTTGAGTGCACTTGACTAACAGGTTGTGCCACCCACCCACATCTTGTTTTGCCAGCTTTCAGTCTGGTGAGCCAATTTTCATTCCACGCAGTAGGTAAGGGAGGTGCTGGGGCCACCTGAAAGACCCTCGGAGGTGCAACGTGACTCCACCGACAACCAAGCAGCCTGAAGACGGAAACGTCTCCATCTCATACAACAGCCAGCAGGACATGGCTCGCTGCAGCAAGAGTAAAATTAGCTAATTAATGGACTTGTATCAATTAGAGAGAGAAAGCATGTCAATGGGGCTTGAACATGCTGGGCGAGAGAGTAAGAAATGGATACAGAGAGCAAGAGAACGACATTTCCTGGATAATGAGCGCCAGGGTTTGTAAAACTGGGCTCTAATCACTTCCGCCAGTCAAATTATATACAATCAGCCCTGCACCTCAAACACAACGCCCTCCGAGTCGCAGCATATTAAAACTTTCATGTTGCATGAGAGTGTGTGACCATTCAAGAGTGTGTGTGTATGTGTGCGTGTGCGTGTGAGACACTGGAAACAGCTGGAAGAAGAGCTGGGAGTCTGTATGTGAACTGAATAACGATCAATACTCTGAATGGACTCGTACAGCTTGTAGTGCTTGATTGAGCACATGGTGGAACGCCTGTCCATCATCGCGAACGGCTCAACTGCTCAGAGCAAATTAACCGTGAGTGAGCAATGGAGGATGGGCAGAGTTAATCATGTGACACTGTTATGACTAATGAAAATCCCCCATAATTCATAATAACTCAGATCCTGTCATATGATGGTGCACATTCTTGAAAAAAGGCTTCACTTTGTTTAATCTACAACATCTGGTTGTGTATTTACACAGCAGTGTGTAAACTTAGCTGGTTTCTCTCTGGCTCAAGCACATGAGGTTTTGTGTTCAGGGCTAGAAAATGCGTTTTGGGTTCAGTCTACAGAGGGACGGGGCATACATTCGAATGTCGGTGTGTGAGTGTGAGTCGCTCTGTGTGTGATGATGTGCAGCGCTCCTGGACCTCACACGCACACAAACACAGGCGGCTTGCTTGTGTCCACAAACACCGCGCACAGACACACAAACACAGAAACACAGAGACCATCAGAAAAACAGAAATCACAAGCGGGGGGACCGGCGAGAGCGGGGCTGCGGGTGGAGCGCCTGGCACTAATGCACCTTAGCATGATCACTTCCAGAGTCGTGGTGCACGGGTGGTCAGCCAAAGAGCGTAAAGCAACGCCGATTAAGGTGTGCGCACAATGCACACACAGGACATTTAGAGCTTTTTTCCTAACTTGTTTTATGGAGTAATTTAGAATTACACAACGTTTTGCATTTCCCTGGAGCAGACCACCTGATGCATGTAAGACCACACGCTGATTTGATCTAATTTTTTTAGTGAAAGACCTGCACGAACCAAATGCACCTCCGCTTGTAGACTCACCTGCATCGAGGATTCCCTGGGCAAGGATGGCGCCAAACTTGGCCATCACGTCATCATGCTTGTCATTGATCACCTTTGAGTAAAGCTGCCGGAACTGGTTCACCTGCAGTTAACAAGAGTCAAGAATCACAACGTCTCTCTAAAATAAATATTCTGTCAACGGTATATTCACAGCTTCGAGAGCATTGAGCTTTGCCATGTGGCCAGACAATACCCTAAACACTGATTGCACTTTGTGTTATCAAATTGTTCAACTTTTCAATCAACCAACTGGATCCTTTAGCCTCCTGAAACTCCAGGAAGGGATGGAGCACAGCTGATGCGCGTGCAGATGGGCCTGGACTCGTCACCCTCCAGAGTCATGACAAGACTTTTTGTGATGCGTTCTGCTTCCAGTCAAGACTTTCGTTGTTTCTTTCTTTTCACTGTTTACTCTGCAAAAGCTCTGGTCTCGGTGCCATTAAGCATCATTTAGTAGTCACTGAACAATGTAGCAAATATCTAACAGACAACATGACAAATGCCAGATCAGTATTGTTCTGAGCTCTGCAGCGTTTCTTCTGCACAGAGTGGTTTACGTTTAAATGGAAATACCTCCGCTGTTTTATAGCTGTACGCCAGAGTCGAGACCAACGGTCTGATCAAAGCTGTTGGCTGCGAGGCCAATTTCATGCACTTACCTTGGGACATGTGACTTCAGTTTGCTGGATCATGATGAGGGCAGATGCGATGAGGGCTCCCTGTCTCACATAATTCACTGGGTCGTTAGTCATGGGCTCCAGGAGATTAATGGCCTCCTGTGAAGAGGGTGACAGGTAAGCTGAAAATGAATCTTTAAATAGTTGTTTTCCTGCTATGAGGTGGCGGGCACCTTAAAAGAAAAGAACAAATCGAAATATTCTTCGCCATGCAAATATGATTTTATTACTGAAATGTGAGACGACACACACTTAAAAGGTCAATTATTATTTTTACAATTTACCACAAAATAGAAAATCCACCAACTGTTTAAAAAAAATTAAAAATGAAGTAATTAATTAGCTGATTATTGGACATACATGAATTAAACAGCTGAATGATGAGCTGTCTGGCAGAATGACGCCAAGGACACAAGTGACTTCTACCGTTCTTTCTTCTGATTTATAAATCAGTACTGTGCAGAACACGCACGTTGCTCTCCAGCTGCAACTTTTAGTGGCTCCAAGCCTGAACACCCTTCAGTAGGCTGGATGAGGTTCACCATTTACCACCACAATTTTAAGCAGAAAGTAAGAACTGATAAAAAATTGTGTGGACATCTAATATTTCGTTGGATACAAAGTGATGCCATAAATGCCATTTTTGTTTCTTTTTATTGCTTTCAAACACGTTATTTTACTGTTTCAGTTTCCCCCACTTTAGGGCACAGTTTACATGAACATCCCCGATGCGAAATATAATTCCAGCTACATGACCGAGTCAATAGTTGCCCCGACTGGAGGGTTGACTAAACATGATTATGTGAATTACAGAATAACAAGGTGAGCTCAGCTCGTGAAAGCCTGGCCCACACCAAACCTGCAAACTTGACCTTTTACACAAAAAAGAAGTAACATAAACAGTGTCAAATCTCAATGTTGGATATTTTGGTCCTGTGTGACATGATAAATGGATTTCATTTAGATCATGCCATTTTTTTATTTTTTATTTTCTACAGCTTCAGTCATCCCAATCTCTTCAGCTTATGGACACGGGATTAAACATTTCACCTTGTGACTGAAAGACAACCCATTCAACCAAAATCAGGCCCAATATATTACATGCGATACTCACATCATATACTAGGGAGAAAAATAATTTGCCTACATGGATAAAAGTAACAGTGATTCAATAGCAAAAAAAAAAGTTGAGCATTTACCACATTAATCCAGTGGACATAAAAAAACAGAAGGTCCTTAAATGTGACCTCTTAAAATCTATGTTCACGTGTGTCGGCATAAAACGATATGTTAGCTCACTCCTTTCAGTATCTTTTCCATTGGACACTGAACAGCTGAGTGCAGCACAGCCACTATAGCTTGTTGATAATTACCTTTCCTGTATTCAGCCAGAGTCAACCAGACCTCACAAATTAATAACATTAATGTCATCCATATCTGGTTGCCCCCGACAACAGAGCAACAATCGGTCTCCTCCCATGATAACTGTGACGGATGGGGTGAAGGAGGCCCACATCTTCTGCTTTTTTATGTCTGCTCCCTCCTCTGCCCTCCGGCCAGTACATCATTTTTACTTTTCTTTCTGTTGAACAGTAATTGTTGTAACCGACACCAACGGACTCAGAAAGAGGCGTCCGCTCTGCCGAGGAAAGAGAAACAAACTGGGATGATGACAGTGGAGGTAAAATAAACCACGTTTCATCTGTGCTTTTGGCTCGACTGGCTGAGACAGCCGCGTACCAAGATGATCGCTCGGCGTGTAAAGCCAAACACTCGTCGACCACATCCTGTCTATGATGGGTTGTTGGAAGGGGGGTTAATAGAGGGTACTTACTGTCAGACCCAATCAGAGCAGGTTGGTTGCTTAAGATCATGTTAATCTACATGCTTAGAGCTTGTGCCCCAATGCCCCAAATGACTGTGAAATTAGACTTGATTCAGCAAAACTACAAACTGGCTTGATGCTTGTGTAAATAAATGGAAATGTGGTGACCACATTTTACCACGAGATAATTTCCATTTTAATACACATTTATAGAAACAGTATCATGTGACAAGTTTACTGAAACAATGAAATGTTTCTTGCACGAGTCTGCTTGGTGTTTAACATTACATTTCCACACATAATTCCCTGTGAATAATGTTTCCATGCAATTCAATAAACAATCTCAACAGTTGTTTTTCTATTTTGAATTTCATTATGGCACTACATCAACATAAACAGACTGCAGGCATGGTCAAAACATTTTTTGTCCTGCTGGGTTTGGTTCTTTTCGGCATACAGCAGATTACGTCCTGTAAACAAATACCAACACCGAAGTGTGAATGATGGTAAGAAGCATGTTCGCCACCTAAATAAGGGACCCGGTAATCTTGACACCATCATCACACTCACTGTGCTGGAGGGCTTACGAGCAGGTCGGTAGCACGTGGCGGCTTGATCTGGTCCACATTAACAACCTTAGGCAGTGGAATGAGCCATGATGAGGTCGGTCAGTCAACAGAACATGAGAGGTCAAGAGGCTGCCGGAGTCTAAGACCGTCTTATTTACTCTAGTAACACTAAAGCCCATGATCCAAGTTGGCACATTCACCAAACCTGGATTTGTATTTAAATCCTTATTGAGTTCAACAAACAAACACTGAAAACCTCTTTTAAGCACCTTGACCTGCACTTCTGCATTAATAAATCACACACCGGAGCAATTTACTGGCTGCTTTATTGAAAAGCCAGATAGTCGTTGTTCAGCGACACGTGTTGCATCACAGACAACATAAAGCCCCCAGAATGCGTGAAGATAGTAAATCAAGTGCTGTACTTGGAGTGGAATTGCTTTGCCGATATGATTACAAACTGAAAAATTATTGTTTGTATAGAGAGAAATCACTAAAATTCAATATCTGTTGTCAGGGATCAATATGAATATAACCAGTCACAATTTTATATATTGGGCAGAAACAGACTTTGAAGACGACAAAGCAAATTCTTCAATACTGATTGGAGCTTTACTTCAAAGTCTACAATTAACAGACAGAACGCACTCGAGCTCCACTGATATTGTGAGCGACTGCAATGAGGTTTTTTCCAGTGGTCGTTTTTGCACCAGAAAGATAAAAGCCAGCCCAAATATATTTTTGAGTAAAGTGGAACAAATAAGAACTGACCTTGTTGCCCGTCCCAGCGCAGCAAATTCCCAGAGCCATAGCAGCCCCACAGCGCACGTGAGGATTGTAGCTCTCTGACAAGAGAGACACCACACTGGGGCACTGCTCCGGGGTCCTGAGGAAAACAGAGAAAGACAATAAGAAAGACATTTATAGGTTTGCAAGAAGCCTTTTGACCATCAAGCTGAAGGATAAAGTGAATTAATGTGATTGACATAAAATAGTATGAGGTAATATGCCGTCATATGAACCAAACTACTAATCGTTAAAACTGGCACCGGGATTTTTAGGTTATGGCAAAATCGGTACCAATTTTTAATTCACCATGTTTTAACACCACAGTTGCAGCGTCTTTTTGTTTTTATAGCGCAAGTCGACAATATCCTTCTCAAAGGGAACAAAACAATTTTGAAAGAAAGTGTGTGAAATTGGATGCTGGGTTCTGGCTCATATTTAGTCAAACTCGTAGCCAACAGCTTTTCTCTCAGTGTGGTGATGTGGTGGAAAAGAAAGCCCAGATGTCAGAGAGCCAAACCATTTGAGCCAAAGCGTTGGCTGCGGACAGATTTGCCAATACGTAAATGAAAAGCACATTAAGATGTCCCAATTAGAAAATACAACTGAAGCAGTTTATTTCAATGGAAAGAACGAAGATTAAAGAGTGTGCAACCATAGTTGTAAAATTCAATTATAAATGCTTATAGAAAAAGATCTGCCAACTATGTGCACTTTTGACTCGAACAATTCCACATTCATGAACCGCATGCAATCATCTGCAAGTACAAGGAAATTGATGGTGCCGATTGAAAGAAAAAAAAATGTACAAATGAGGAAAGGACACATCCTTACATTGAAATAGCAACATTTTGGATAACAGAAACCTGACAACGAAAGTGTGAATGTGAACTATGTTATCGGTTTCAATTAATTGCTTTTGAGAATCTTCTTCAGTTATCACAGCCGGGCAAACAAGATATATTCTGTTCATTTGTGAAATTATCTGTCGGATGCCAAGAACTGGACAACTTCCAAGAGAAAGTTAGTGTTGATAACGCCTGCAAAGTTAAATTAAATAGGTCAATGACCTCAAACCTGCGTGACTCCAAAAGTTTATTTTGAAAAATAGGAGAAACGTCTGCATTTTGACATAACACATAACACATGCAGTTTGAACAGTTCCTTTCTTTTGTTTGTTACCATGAAAGAGTCGAGGCCTCAGTACATCAGTAAAGGTAAAAACGGTGAATCCAAAAACTGCTCTCAGCTCAGTTTACCTTGTAACTAGTTAGTAATTAGTCTCTTCAAACTTCTCTCAACCGGAAAAGAAAAATAGAATATCTACACAGGGTTGACACAACTGTACCGACAGAAAACAACTTTTTTGGGGGGGAAAGGTACAAGTGTACAGGGTGTTTGTTATTTACAGTATATGTGGTCATGTTCTCACAGAGCCTGTTGGGTCGGTTCATAATGAGTCACTACTTGGGAGAGGACACAGAATGTGAAACCTTTGGAGAAAAAATGTGATTTGAGCCTTTTTGAATTAAAACTGTCCCGATACCCTCTTTGGTGAAGGCTCTTTACTCCCCACCTTGGATTACATGGTTCATGGTACGTCTGGTGAGAGATCAATGGGATCCGCATTGGGCGCAACGTCATCAGATTTTGCAGCGGTAGCACGTTCCCACATAATTTGTGATTTAGACTCTGAAATATACTTGGATTGACAATAACTAGAGGCACAACTGAAAGAGAAAATACTGGGTATTGTTTTTCAGTAGAGTATATTTAAATTTATTTCCAACTACCAAATAGCAGACAATCTTAAGGCTTATGTTATGGTGTGATGCAGTTATTAAATTGTGAAATAAACCAAATAAGAAAATTGAAATACGGCAACAGTGAATTGATAACATTTATCTAAAGTTTAAACTTGCCAATAGCTTGCTCCAGAGATTTCCATGCAGATAACCATAAAACTGCACAAAGCTTTGACTTGTGTCATTAAAGTACTGTTTGAATATACATGAATACTTCATGTATTACAGCATGAGTGATATATGCATTGATAACCTCAAAGCATTCTTCTGGTGGACATTACAGGTGATACCTGTGACACATAACTCATCTATATAAGAAGGTTGGAATAAGCAGACTATAATTATGTTTTGCAAAAAGAATCATATTTATAATAAAAATACCCTCACTGTGAGAGACTAAATTTAATGAGCTGGCTTCCCATTCACACGACACATGACAGCACCTGCACAATATCCCGCATTACCGGGTTTCTTCTGAATGAAGTGCTGAAACTGACATTATAATACCGACCAAACAAAGATGGGATTTCTTTCAAGTACACATTAAAGTTTCACTGCAGGCCATTTACTTTTTCTGTGTTTTTAATACATTGTTCTTATTTATACTATTGATAGATATATCATCTTGGTGTTAACACACTTGAGACAGTAATGTGAACTGTTGTGACAAGCTAGGATTGCAGCCTGTCACTGGAAAATAGGCTTGGTTTGATGTAGACAATAGTTGGCGCACATTCAAATGTCTTCAAGCAGGTATTCACAACATAGCGAGAAGTTTTGAGGAAATATGCCAGTCATCTACCTTGTTCATGTAATCGCTGTGCACATTACTTGATTTTTAACACGAGATGTGACATAATAAGAACAAACAGATTAATTTCTAACAGAAGTGATTCTGTGTTCACAGACAAGATCAGTTGTTCAAGAAAAATGATTATCTGAAACATATTTGGAGTGTTGGTGTGAATAGTGGATGTGTACAATATAAATTCCTCTCATGTTTCTATAAAAGGCTTAAATAATTTACAATTATCTCAGCACTGAACACTCAATATTCTATATTTTGTAGACACTGATAGAATGAAGATTAAATATCTATATGTGTAGGTATCCATAATCATGTGTTACAAACGAGGATTAAATTGGGCTTCAAAATGTGAGATTGCTGGGAACAAAAGCAAAAAGCTATGAACAAAAATATTTTTCAAGCACAACGTAAAAAGTCTCTTCCTACACTCAGATGCAACCACCCCCCCCATCAATGATTTCTTCAAATGAAGGAGAGAACAGAAAGTGACAAATATAAACAGTGTGATGACTGTGTTGAAGGAAATTACCTCCCAGAACCACTGGCACATTGCCAGCCTGAAGACATTCATCTGTTTTGTATAGTCACGCTCGCCTGTGAGACTGACGGGAGGGAGGGAGGGAGGGAGGAGGGAGGGAGCGAGGGAGCGAGGGAGAGAGAGAGAGAGAGAGAGAGAGAACAGGGAGGGAGAGAGTGCGGGCTGATCACAGGCAGCGAGAGGGAACTGGAGGAAGGCACTGGAGAGCCACAACATCTGAAAGTTTTAAACCTGTGATCGCCGTAGGTGATGCGAAGCAGGACTGGGGGTTCCTCCAACATGTGGACTCGGAGCAAATTCCACATCATGGACAGATGCAGGCCCGGACAGATTTAGGTTTTGCTGCTGAGGGAGGGCATTTTCTGTCAGACTCTTATGTGGGGACGGTGGAAATATAAAGACGCGAAAGGGAACTTTAAAAGAGTCACTCGACGACAACGTGGAAAAAGACTTGCGAGGTGCTGGATCCTGAGCTGCACGCTCTTTCCGAGCATAGAATATTTGCTCCAGCATTTATGAGAGTGAAAAACGGAGCAGCTTGGATCAAACCTTTAACAGCTGAAACACCAAAGAAGACCACCAAAGAAGAAACAAGTTTTTTTTTTTAAGCTGGTAAGCAACTTTGTTATGATGTATGGATTTTATTTGAATCAAAACACTTTCTGTATTGTTTTGATGCATACCTTCTCTCTGCAATTACAGATTTTCCAGATATAATTTCAGGACACTCAAATCTTAAATTGATAGCTTATATTTTTTTTAAGCAATTATTAAATTTGTTGTAATATAAAGCAAACCACAAGAGAAGATTAAAACTGCTGTCATTCAAGTTTTCCACCTTGGCAAATCTCTTTGCTATGATGTGGAAACAAGTGTCACACAGGAAAGACTATGTTCATTTGTAACTACTAATATCTCCTCATGTCTTCTTTCAGACAAATTAAAGCGAGGGGTAACGAGCGGTGCTTTTAACAGGCCCATTTCTTATTTAAAGTGGATTCAGAAGAAGACGAGAGCATCAGCAGCCTGGGGAAAAAGAGGACACCAACTAACATGCCTCTGTGGAAGTACTAACCGTGGTGGGATTATTACCAACGTTGGAGTTTATTGCATTGGACCCCGACTTTTTTTTTTTTTTACTCTTATGGTCTTGAAGCAGTAGATGGTCTACTGATCACCAGCTTCTTCCTTTGAGTTTGTGCACTGTAGGACGGATGAAGCTTCTTGTGCGCTGACCTCAAGCTGTCCTACCCTACCCTGCGCCCTTTACCAGTAGGACCAAGTGACCATGCTGACCGATTGTCGCACGCCAGAAAAATCAGAGCCCCGACTCTTGCTCAGGCACACTGTGATCTTGGCAGAACCATGTCTCACCCAGTTGTGGCACAGCTCGAGGCCAACGACTCCACTGCAGGAGAAGCGCCTGAGATTCAGCTGAAGTGGGCTGCGCTGCTTATCGTCATGGTCATTATCCCCACGATCGGAGGAAATATCTTGGTCATTCTTGCCGTGTCGCTTGAGAAGAAGCTGCAGAACGCCACCAACTACTTTCTGATGTCACTTGCGGTGGCTGATCTGCTGGTGGGGCTTCTTGTGATGCCCATTGCGCTCATCACGGTTCTCTACGGTGAGTCTCGTCGTGCTCTGCCTTGGTCAGCCTGTCTCACATCGTTACACAATCCCAAAGAAACACACGCTCGGAGATGATTACGAAAATTCAGTCAGGCCCAAATCTTTGAAGATTTATTTTGATTAAATTCCAATGACCTTTAACATTCCTCTGCTACTTATTTTAGATACACTTATATATTATAAAGATTTATGTTGATTTAACGCTGAAACAATTATTTAAATACATTTCATTTCAATAATACAACAGCAAAAGAACTAAAGTGAACTACTATACTGTATATTTTAATAGCATCACAACATTTCCACAGGGTGAATCTATTAAGTTTATATTCCACTGGACAGTAACTATTCAGGTCCACAGATTGAAGAGTGGCGTTGCAAATGTCCTCTGTAGTATCCGCTTTGTTATACTTCCACTGACTGCGTCAGTGGTTGTAGATGACATTTGTATCTCTTATACAGGGACAACAATCAATCCACAATTATTTTATCTTTGTAACAAAATAATTTCTGGATCCATGCTGCTCTTGGCTATTTTGATTTACTGCTAAAAATAGTTGGAAACTAGTTTGGACGGAATTATTAAAAGGTTTAGTTTCATAATCCTGAAGAGTTCTACCCGCTTGCACTGCTTCCGATGAGGAATCAGAGAAACTGAATTTGACAAATTATATCAAGAGTGACAAGGCCATTTATGAACAAATAAAATATGAAAAATCTCAAACAGAACTTGATTTGTAAACACCAAGTTTGAATGATGATGCCTGTCATGGTTAGTATTCCAAAATGACATTTACTCCCAACAATACATCAAACTGCCGCAATCTGGAAAAATAGGAAGGAAATCTCTAAAGTGCTGAATAGTTTTAGACCTCGGCTGCTGTCATCCCCTTATAGAGGGATAAAACTGGGGAGTACTGGGGTCTGGAGGCGGAGGTCATGGGGACATAAACATATGTGCAGTGTGTACATGAGGGTGGCGTGAAGCAGAGCAGTGCTGCCCTGACAGGCAAACTGCCAAAGCAAGTACTGGTGCTTCCTCCTACCTCAGCTGAAGAATGTGATGCGGAATCAAGTCCCGAGCACAGAAGAGCTTACAGTCAATATTAGTGCCATCACACACACACTTTACAAGAAATGGGGGCGGCGTGGTCCTGTTGAATAAAACAATATCTAAATGGAGTAGGTCCCAATGAGTCAGACCATGACCTCCACATGACAGGTCAACATTCAGTCACTTGCATAGCGACGCGGCTTCATCGGGAAACCAGGAACATTAACAAGAGAAGTTTGTTAGATGACATAAACAAAGGTCATCCGGAGTCTGTGTTTTTAATGTAATGATATTCAAAAATATGAAATTGCCACATCTGTAAATTAAAAAGAAAAAAAAGTGGTTTAACCTACAGAAAAGCACAACTCTCTCCTCAGCTGCATCTTAGCTCATTGTACATTTTAATCCCTGCTCACTTTTAAATAAACCAGCAACCTCTATCTTAAGTTATGAACCTTCATGCGCTGAGAAACAAACATCTGCGATATGCCAATAAAGCCATTGCTACTCTTTCAAAGTCATTGTCATTTATGTGGACTTAGTTTTTACGAACCGCATTAAATGCAATCCAGATAAATTGGGGTAAATTATTCAGGAGCGAGTTGATATTTATAAAAAAAAAATTAAGAATGTAACTGAACTTTTAACCCCCGTCCTCCTTTCTCCTATAGATCAACAGTAATAACCCACACAGAAGTTTCCAGCTGGGGCTTTTGGTTCCATAACTTTCTTCAGCTTTTTTATATGAATTTAAGCGTTTAATTTAATTGCTGCACTGACGAATCCCTTTTCTGCAAGTTGAAGCAGAATCTTTGTGAGACAGGCCTGGATGTTCTAAAAAGGTTGACCAACTATTCTCTTCGCTGATCAGTCATCTTAACCACAGACTACAATTTAACTTAAGCCAAACTGAAAGGTATAAGCCATGTGTTGAGATTAACTTATGAGGAAAGAGACAAGTGAATTAAAAAGACAGCACCGTTTTAAATATTATTAGGTTAGGGTTTTCTTTTTTTTATTAGTCATATAAACACAGCAAATAAATTGATATTCCTATATCACTATTCCTTCCTGCAGTTCCATCATAGTGTAAAGTGCTGTTATGTCACATCATGCAGAATATTTCAAGTAGCCCGTCACCTTTGAACTGAATAACAAAAGCACAAGTATATAAATTGCTTTTCTCTGGCAATAAAACTTGAGTCCAGTCTTCCAAATAGCCATTACAATAGACATTCATACATCAACAAGAGCTATGCAACTAAAAAAACAGCCAGTAAATATGACAAAGTTCTGTCAAGGATAAACTCCAAAATTATTGAGGATAAAACACAGCAGTAAAACAAACCCGTGCAGGTGATAGCCAGGGCCTTCAGAAAACAGAAACTGCAGTAAAGTTATTACACTGTATTTACTAAAGTATAAAAATATATTAAATAGAACAAAAGTGAAAATTATGTGCAAAAATAAATCATAGCAAATGGCACAAAAAACCAAACTGATATAAATCATTAACACAACATTGTAAACTTAATACAAACTTGTTCTAAGGCTTGCTAAATATGAATACAACAAACCAGAACTGCAGAGAGCAATTTAAAGCTCACTCACTGAGAGGTTTTCAGCTTAACTAAGCACATTTTCTAATGACTTGTCTGTAGAAACATATCTTGTTTATTGGAATTGGCATGGTAGGTACAAAGGGGCTATTGTGAGAATGAGTGGAATAACAAACCTTGGCAATGAAAGTAATCAACATGGTGACTCAAAACGTTTCCCCCTGTATGACAAGTACATGGTGCACGTCAAAGAAAACACAGGGCAAGCAAATGAAGGAAGGAGTAATAAAAGAAAATGATCTTTTGCTATGTTAATGGGTGACTAGACATAAGCCAGAACAATTGCTTGCCAGTTTTATGCCCGGAACTGAAAATAAATACTACTGTTGTGCATAGTCTCCAAGCGGACATAAAAAGCTTCGAGCTCCATAAACAGTCAACGAACCTTTCTTTTTCCAGTAAAGTCATTCCTCAGAGATGAACAAACACCAATCCTTTTTTCCCCCGAACGCTTTCCCATTGTGGTCAATGTGTTGTAACCTCAAGTAAGTAAGAAGCTTGTTCTGTAAGGAAAGCGATTTTTAACAGAAGTCCATTAAATTAGCAGCTAATTGCAGAAACATTATCAGATCAATAATGTGAATTATTGTTGTAATTCATTTGTTTCGTCTTCTCTTTAGACTCTGGATGGCCTCTTCCGGAGTTCCTCTGCCCAATTTGGCTCTTCCTGGATGTGCTGTTTTCGACTGCGTCCATCATGCACCTTTGTGCAATTTCACTGGATCGCTACATTGCCATCAAGAAGCCAATCCAACACAGCCAGTACAAATCCAGATCCAAAGCAATGGTCAAGATCGCACTGGTGTGGCTCATATCCATTTGTAAGCATCTGTTCAGCTTTCTCCAGATTTTCTTTATTTCTACTGAAATACTACAGCAGCAATAGCATCACCGCATCATACAGCTAAAGTATAGAAATTTCAGGACTGTTCGACAATCTTAACTCTCAAGGCATGAGTTTGCCAATATTAATTATGCTTATCATTTTCCAGGTATTGCAATTCCAATTCCTATAAAAGGGCTTAAGAACTACCACGTTCCCAACAACATCACCTTCAACAGTAACCACACATGCCTGCTGAAAACTGACACCTTTCGGGAGTTCATCATGTTTGGCTCCTTGGCAGCATTCTTTGTCCCTTTGACAATCATGATGGTTATCTATCTACTCACGGTGCAGGTTTTGCGCAAAAAGGTTTACTTGCTCAGATCAAAGGTGACTCAGCGCTTAAACTACCCAACAGTCTCCACGGTTTTTCAAAAACAACCAACTATGACTTCCCTTCAAGCTGAACAAATGAACATGCTGGACAACAGGCTTCTCAGGATGCAAGAAAAACCCAATACAGGCACAACAAACAATCCTGCAGGGAACGCAATGTCATTTCGGAGAATGTCAACGATGGGGAAGAAATCAATGCAGACTCTAAGCAATGAGCAGCGGGCCTCAAAAGTGCTTGGCATCGTCTTCCTGTTATTTGTAGTCATGTGGTGCCCTTTCTTCATTACAAATATCACCTCGGTGCTCTGCCCCGGTTGTGATGCCGACCTCATTTCCCGCCTCATGGAGATCTTTGTTTGGGTGGGCTACGTGTCATCAGGCATCAACCCGCTGGTCTACACACTCTTCAACAAAACGTTCAGGGAGGCTTTCACGCGTTACATCACTTGCAACTACAAAACCTGCACGACTGGGCACCAGCGACCAATAACTTCAAATGCGGATTGGACGCTCACGGGAATTTCGTTTCGATCGTCTGTGGCGGAAAACTCAAAACTCTTCATGAAGCAGGGGATGAAGAACGGCATTGGAACAATGAGCTACCAGAGTCCATTGAAGTGTCGGCAAACACCTGTACAGTCGTGCAGTGGCGTTGCGCTCGACACAATACTTTTTACTGAAAATGATCACGGTCAGCAGGAGGAACATGTGAGCTGCCTATGAAGACACACAATAAAATGAATTCATATTGTAACAATTGGATCTGATCTATGGAGCCATTTTTAAATCTCTTAAGACAAAGGCTTTTCCGGAAATATACATTCAAGAGACAATCATCAACTAATCTCTACTGGATACACACTCCATTGCCTATTACACACTGCACAACAGAAAAATCGGCCTTATTGTTGTCTGATGTTACCGCTGTGTGTTGACATCAAGCTGTGAGAAGGCAAACAAGACTGCATTTTCAATTATGTTCATTTATGTAATTTCTTTTCCACTACATGTCAAACCCCCTTGTTGTCTGACTGAATGAGAAGGATGCTGAATATTAATAAAACGATGCTGTGACCGACTTCAGCCTTCACTAGAAAGTAAAACATGCCAAGAGTCATGACATAACAGGCCAAACAACACTTAACAGTATGTTCAACATATAGCAGGTCACAAGAAAACTGAACAGAAAATTGTCCGTAGCAGTGTATAAATCCACTACTTTGAAGCTACCAGAAAAAAAAAGAAGACAACCGGAAAGCTGAACGTAGTATAAAGTACATTCCTAAGCTGATCCCTTCAAACTAGGCTATGTGAATATGCTACCAATCATCTCAAGCTACGTTTATACTTCAAGACAATCACAACTCTACCTTTCAGATCTTTTCTGCAAAAGACATGAAATTGCATTGCACTTCTGAAATGTAACTTTTTTCATTCTTGTATGTGTATTGCAAACCTGCTGTTTTTGATATGTTGTAACGGTTTCCTAATAAATGATTGTAGACATGAAAGAATTAAATCCACTTTAAATGAAAGCATGAATGTTTTTTCAATAATACATTTTGTGTTGCTGACCTAAAACCAAAGTGAAAACCATTTATGTTTATGTATCGTTATCTACAATGTGCATGCTGCGTCGTTTAATGCCAGGAGCAACAAAGCACATCATTGAAAATGAAAAAAGAACATACCACACTACAACATCAGAAATGTTTTACTTTTGATTCGGCGGGATTTGCTCACCATCAATAAACTACACATTTGTTGTTTTAGGATGAAAAAAATAGATTCAAGCCAACAAAGTCATTCTCCTTGTATTCACATTGGGAGAGTGCAGAGGGATTTATCCGTGACCCATTAGGGTGTCAAGTTGGAATGGGAAAGGAAATTGGAGTCCGTATGGTTCAGAATCCTTTTGTAAACATAAGGAAGATTCCCAAAAGATTTATCTGACAGCTTGTTGATCAAACAGAATATCGCAAAGCCTTTTTTGGGCCGAAAAATTGACTTCCAGATATTTGTGTACCCACTGTGAAATCTTTTCAACACTGCTCTGGGGTCTGATGAGTAAATTCATGGAAATGTGAGAAGGATGAAACAAACAGGTGAAGAGAAAATGTGTGAATGATAACGACAGCCCTCTACGGCAAAGACATGATAACCAAGAAGACAACAAGAACACTGTCAATTCTGTATAATGTATTCAACCTTGAATAGAAGTTATGATTGTTACTACATAAAATGTTATCCCATCTCAGGGACCTGGAAAGTCCAAGTACAGACCGTCAAAATATTTGTGGCAGAAAGACCGTGGGATATTAATATCACTGTGTGTTTTAATCCGTCTTAAAACACATGGAAATGAAATGAGTGCATGCATTTGGGCTATTGTTAATTTAAATCTTTTACTGACAGCCTAGTATGAATAATGGCATGCTCACTAGTAGCATTAGAGTACATCTTTAATATGTTTGCAGTGTGTATATTGCCAATGTTTGTGGCAAATCTCATATGCAATAGACACCTAATTATTTATAGGAAATGTTGTGAAGTAGATTTTCAACAAAACTAAACCCTTTTTTCCATTAATATTAACTTAACCACAACGAAGATATTGTTGTACATTTACAAAGTGTGATTTAGTGTAGTGTCACAGAATTAGTTCAAATATTATGGCACTAAAGAGAAAGAGGTTGTACAAACTACTAAATGTGATGTTCACTCAGTTTAAGGAATTAAGTTTGATTCCTACCTGAACAGGATGAAGCCGATGGACTCGACGGCCGCCCTTCTGACATCATCGTTGACGTCACTTACCTTTAATGCAATAAGAACACCAGTCAAATCACCAAAAAATTATATTAAGATTAAATGTAATACTCATGATGTAGGTCTCTTGCATTACACAGAAAACAGAATACTCCAGTATCTTGAATACGCTTGAATACAGTTAGCTTGCACAAGCTGCCACCTGGTGGACAAACTGTTCAAAATCTGGAACTATGGGATGGGCGAAAAGTCAGTTGCATGCAATTATTCTTTTGTCTACAACAATGAATTTGATGCGTCTCAATCTAAAATCTTTCTACCTCTGAATCATAGAAGTTTTGCACGATTTCTCCTGAATGTAAGACTTTCATTCTTTGCATTCAATTCAATAAAGGTTTTATTGCATTAAATGCAATTGTTATTAAACCTCAACACATTGCTACAAATAATCATCACATTTATGACTGCAAATACAAATGAGTCAGAAATCCTGGCAAAAACACTCAAATCAGGAGCACTATTTACAAACCCAGTGGCATCCGTTCATGGAAACTGCTTCACTATCACTGAGACAAAAAGGTCCCCTGTCAATGAAAATGCTTCAAACAGTAATGAGCGAGACACTCACAGCGACATGCAGAAGCCGTCTGATAGCCTTGTTGTTCCCGGAGCCGCAGTAGGCCATTCCCACAGTGTACATACCAGAGCGCCTCAGGATGGGGTCCTGTCATTGACGGTGAGAAAACAGAACGCTGCAAGACTTTCCATGTCGATGCAAAACTAAAAACAACAAAACCTCAACTGGTCCCGCAGCTAGATTACGGAACGGTTTCTGACACGCGCGACAGAGGAAGAGGCGCATGAACGTGGGTAATAAATGTACATACAGAACATAATACACCAAACGATTGCACGTTGAAAATTCAGGTTTCATGAAGGCAGTGACATTAACCTTTTTGAGAAGGAAAGAACTCCAACTGTATCGTGTTAAAGGCTTGCTCTGTCAGTGCTTTTCAGTGATACCTTGTCTCTGCAGAGGCTTTCAATGAGGGCATCAGCCTCCTCCATGCGCCCATACATGACCATGGCGATTCCCACCGCCAGGCCACGCAGGATCTTCTCGTGCTGCGTCTCCTGAGCGTAGCCCACCATGTCCTCGATTGCCTGAGCTGACTTGGAGCCCAACATGACCAGACCCAAAGCCAAACCAGCTGCTTCACCTGGGAGACATGGGGAAATGCCGTTTTAGAACGCCTCCATTTGGATTTTAGCCTTTTAAAAACGAGATTAACATAAAAATAAGCAACAAGGGTCTTAGACTCGTCATCCATCCATACTTTTAAAAATCTAAAAGCATACTTTTCAAGGAAATAAAAAAGCACATCAGTGCATTTCATTTTTCATCGTCGAGTGCCCAATTTCTATGCTACGCTAATCAAAATATAAGTTGAGGGCATAACATTACAGAGATTTTAATTTCTGCTCCAACACAATGGGAATAAAGTTGTGGAAACAGATGGAGAGTGACCCAGGAAATCGTCTCGTTCGTTAATGTCTACGCACCAGTTACAGCATCATCCTGGTAAAGGTTTGACTTGAGTAGGTCGTAAACATCCTGCCTGGCTGTGCCCAGTGCAGCCAAACCCAGGCCAAGGGCACCACCATGGCGGACGATCTGCGGGGGGAAAGAAAACATTAAGGAAAGAAAAAAAAAACCCATCAAGGACGGTCAGGGAGAATATGAATTAGTTAACTGGCACGGTGACTTCAAACAGATTTTTTGAATGAAGAAAGGCTCACATCATTGCTGGCATTCTTTAGTTGACTAAGCAGGTAGTCGATGATGTCTCCACCATGGTTGGCATGAATGAGTCCCAGAGCGTACAGGCCTCCTCCTTCCTGGTATGCAGACCCAGGAGATGTGTCTTTGGGCAAGTAGGTAGCCATGAGCTGGAGTGCTTCTTTTTCATGACCCTGAAATCCCCAGCATGACATTTTTACAAAAATGAAATAAGACATCATGGGACACATGATTTTCAACTGGTTTTATTTGACGACTGCCAGCCACAACCCTACCTTGTGAATGACCCCCAGGCTCGCTGTGGCGGTGAACTTTGCCCAGTTTGTGGCTCTGGCTAGCCATTCTAGGTTTTCTCTAAAAAGGACAAAAAATTGTCAGGCATATAAGAATGACTGTTTTTTTATTTTGTTTTTGTCTGCTCATCAAAAACATAAAAAGCAGGGTAACCTGAGGAACTGGTCACTTGTGGTTCCCGTGTGCATGAAAGAGTTGGCTATAACTGTCGCTGTGTGGCACACTGAATTTCGAACTGCGTCCTGGAGGAAGGAAATTAGATAGATGAATTAATAAACAATTCAAACTCAAACAAAATGTCGCTGCAGACTTTGCGCCCTTCATCAGATTCAAACAATTACTCACATTCATTTATATTCACCAAGTAATTATTTCACTGTCAAACCACATTACCTTTGTGTTTTTGAGAATCATCAGATCTGTGTTGTTATTTCGGATTAGGAACTGCAGGTGCAGCTCAATGGCCATCTCCCCACTGAGGATCTTGATCATCTTGGCGTTCTGGTCTTTTGGCTCGTCTTTCTCTTTCTACAAAGACAGAAAAAGGTGATTTGACAATCAAACTGAAATTGCTCCATTCAGACGCAGGTTAAACAGTTCAAAACAAGTCGAGACACGAACCGTTTCCGACTTTCCAGCAGGGGAACTGCCGGGCTTCTCATCCGTCTCCATCGCATCACTGGAACATAAACGCAAAAAAATAAAAAATAAAAAATCAGCGTCACATTAACAAAAGAAGCTTAATTTTAACCATGTACAAACATTTTCGCAGACTTAATTAAATATCTCAATACAAAATCACTCGGAAGGAGAAAACTATGGGGAAAAAGGAGGAAAGGCTGGTTGTTTGCTGAGTTTGGTCCTGAGCCTACCTGTCTGGTACAGGCACGGTGCCTGTATTCGTAGAGCCAGGAACTGCAGGAATAGGTGTTCCAACAGTGCGCAAGTTCTGGATGACGGAGGAGAGGAACTGCTGGCTGGCGCTCTCATAAAGGTCAAAGCAGATCTGGTAGGCCATCAGCAGGTTGTCCTCCTTCACCAGCTTTTCAAGGATGTCACTCACAGCCTGTGGGTCGTCTAGGAATATCAGGCACTGAAGTGGAGAGGAGAGAAAAGTTAGCGATGTGTTTCACCGACCATGTTGGAAATGACAGTGCTGGTTTATATAGCAGAAAACCCATACGGACAATTTACAAAACATTATAATACATGAAACATCCTGGGAATGCCTGCACACATTTTGCATCAAAAGGTTTATGGACTCTTTTGTTGCTCAGTGGCTCTTAAT
The DNA here is from genome assembly GCF_963422515.1 of Blennius ocellaris. Classification (NCBI taxonomy): domain Eukaryota; kingdom Metazoa; phylum Chordata; class Actinopteri; order Blenniiformes; family Blenniidae; genus Blennius; species Blennius ocellaris. Next base: position 8,810,597 of record NC_137661.1, on the reverse strand, counting down.
CAAATCGAGTCCATTCAAGTTAATGAATTTCATTGTGGCTTAATGCGTCTCTGAAAACACAACTGTTGTACGAGCTTGACACCAATATGTTGTATATATAAACCTCAAACTTCTCCAACGACACATAAAAACAAACCAAACAGTAGTATTTTTTGGTCTTGTTTGATTGCATTCATGTATTCATGTGTTACAAGGTACATTGGAGCATTTTAAAGAAATGTGTAAAATAGTTTATGAGGCTAAAAGCGACAACCAGAGAGCACATCTGTCTGGACATTACCAGAAGAGTTGTGGAATTGTCTGATCAAAACAAAAAGGGCTCTCAAAAAGAAAGCTTCCCCATTAATGTCTTCAGCAAAACTGACATAAATCGCTGGTCATACCATTGTCGATACCAGGATTACAACAACGCAGTAAATATGCTAACATCTGAGGCACCAGAAATATGAGAGACATCCCATCAAGACACATGCAATCAAACAAAAAATGTCACAAACAACAAATCAGTCAAAAACTTTTCATTTATCTGAAAGCCAGAGCAGGGCTAAGATGGAGCATGAGAAATCACATAACACATATAAAGTTGTATTTTGCAGTTTAGTAGGCTACCTGACAAACGTTGATGAAATCGGGCTTTTCCAGGTTCATGTAGAGTTTGACAAGCACCCTCAGCACTTCATTACGGAACTTCTTGTTCTGCATCAGGGACATGCACACCTTCAGGCTGTAGGCAAGGAGGCCACTCACATCATTCTGTAGGACGAGGAAAGAGGTTCACAATAATGAATATGCTTTCATGTTAAGGAGGAAATACAATCAGAGTCATACAATGTCGTAATAACAGGAGCAATCACTTATACATCTGATGATTTAAACAGACAAGTCAATGGTGAATATAAATGTCACGTTTCTCTATTTTATATTACTTCGATTATAAAGCTCACAGGAGATATTACACAAGATGGAAAGAGAAAAAAATACTAACCGATTCCAAGATGGTTTTCTCAAACGTATCCAGACGCCTGGTCTCCAAGGCAATGCCAATGGCCTGTTTATACTTGTGATCGTCCAGGCAACGCAGAAACATCTTATTGACAATGCCCTCCAGACGGGGGTCAATGCTCTTCTTCTCCTCATCCTCTGGGAGCTCAGCGTTCTCCACCCGCAGCTTGGTGTAATGGTCAATGCATTTTGCTGCAACAGGCAAAAAACGTGTTTAGATTTGTCAATAGACATACATTGTAAATAAACTCTTATATGGTGTTTTCCCCTCAAAACCCAAGCATAGGCAAACACAGAATGTAAAATTACATTATCTATTAATATTGGATTTATACTGGTAATGAACACAAGACAGCAGCACAGCTGCACTCTTTGTGGTCAGCCACTCACCAATGATGGTCTCCACATACTCAGAGTCATCTGTGACACTGAAAAGCTCTCCAGCACCAAGGGCATAGTTTAGGGATTCCTCAAAGGCTCCAAGGTGATAGAACACTTTGGAAGCCACCAAAGCAGCAAACGCCCTGCTCCGAAACGTCTCATCCTCATAAAGGACCTCGCTGTGAGGAGACAAGGAGACAGACAATTGCATTTTACACAAGACAAAAAAAACAAGCAAAAAAACAACTTACGAAAACCAACAAACTTGTTTTTTTGGCAGATCAGATAAAACCAGCCAAAATTAGCTCAGCTTAAGAAACACTATTGTCATATTTTAGTTGACACCGATAGGCTGGGCTTGATTTACATAGAAGAATAAAATAAAATAAACTATTACTTGAAATACTTAGCTTTATTCCTGCATCAAACATTACAGTCAAACATGTATGAACACTTGACAACATAACACATGTCATCATACGTATAATGAAAATGCATTTTTCTGTTAAAAATAACACGAAAAAAAGAAAAAAAAGAATTGCCAATGTACATTTTATAACTAGATAACTAGAGATGTCCCAATCAGAGTTTTTGGTCTCTGATCTTGATGCAAGCCCCCCTAACACAGAAGTCTTCCTTGTTCTATTGATACTGGGACATTGGTAGTTATAACTAGCAATTAAATGAATGCAGTGGTATAAAATAAATAAATAAAAAAAACTCAAAAAAGACAAGAATTATGATTCTGATAGGGCAACTATCCTGAAAGTAATGGTTCATATTGCAGTCCTATGATCAACCTCCCAAGAAACAGTAAGTCTGTAACTGTGACGGTAGGGACACAGAAAGACATTTAAAGCATAGTTGCAATACTGGATCAAAAATAAATGGTACTCACATCTTATCAACAGATCCTGAAATCTCAGCCCAGAAGTCATTCACAATGGAGTCCAGCTTATGCAGAGCAAACTCCTGTGAGCAAAAGCACAATCAAATTTATCTATTTTATTAAACATTTTTTTAACTCGAGTCAAACTACTTGATGGTCAATATGTGAACAATGACAGGTGACTTTACAGCGAGGTCAACCCTACCAAAAACAAGCTATATATCATTAGACACCTAGCAAATTATTGTGGAATCAATATTTACCTTGAGCTGCGGTTCCTCCTCATCAAGGAGCGAAATAATCCCAGCTGAGAGAGAGAGAGAGAGAGAGAGAGAGAGAGAGAGAGAGAGAGAGAGAGAGAGAGAGAGAGAGAGAGAGAGAGAGAGAGAGAGAGAGAGAGAGAGAGAGAGAGAGAGAGAGAGAGAGAGAGAGAGAGATTAATTTAGATGATAGAATATTCACAATAGAACTTGTAGACTGTGTTTTTCATGAAACATTTCTTGCAACATAAATACAGAATAAGTCACAAGTTGTTTTACGAAACAACTAATTATATACTACCCTGTTATTGCGAATTAGATATATTACAAATGCAGAGTGCTTATGGAACTTCTCGATCGAAAAAAAACAAACTGGGTCACACTGTTTGGTTTGTTTTTATGTTTTGTTAGAGAAGTTTGAGGTTTATATATAGAACACATTGGTGTCACGCTCGTACAACAATTGTGTTTTCAGAGATACATTAAGTGGGTTGAAATGTGAAGATTCCTCGGATTATCGTGGAAATTCCAGTAGTGCAATAATAGTCGATACAAAATGTTAGGATTAGCATTACGACTTGGGACGCTTGAAGAACAATTTGTTGAAGAAACCATGAATGAACGAAAACGTTACGTGGTCAATTCAATGTACGCTACAAACGTGGAATATTTAAGAAACCCATTTTATTTGTCGGTTGCTGTTACTGAAGTAACAACTGACATCCGCCACATTAGCCGTGTGACTCAGCTAAATCAATGGCAAGCTAGCTGAAGTTAAAGCTACAAAATAAAGACGCCTTCTGCGACTTACCGGCAGATGTTATCATGACTGGCTTCTTTTTCCAAACCCGTCAGCCTCACGACCGTGGCTCGACTGTGAATGTCCGTAAAACCTTGGTTGTAGGAGAAGGAAACCAGATTGGTTGTAGAATTGTACAACGGTAGCACACAGCATAGAACTGCTAACTTCTTTTTGTCCCAAGGACTAGGACCAGGGCGGTGGCTTTTTCTTTGCCTGTATAAAAAAAAGACACTTACAAGCATGGTATTTGACATGTTCAACTCAACTACATGTACGTCTTGTTGGTAACATGGAATAGCACTTTTTTCGAAAGTTGTTGGAATTGTTGGCTTGTTTTTCATTTTCACAATTATAGACAGGCATTATCAATCTGAGCATACCGTGAAACAGCGTTTTGACGCAGAGACGCTACGTCACTGGACCGGCCACATTCGACCGGGCAATATTATGCAAATATGTTAGGCGGTAATATATAAGTGAGAAAAGAAAAAGTAGATGGCACGCGGCGTTTTTTACGGAGTTAAAAGCAATGCAGTAGTTATATATATATATATATATATATATATATATATATATATATATATATATATATATATATATATATATATATATATATATATATATATATATATATATATATATATATATATATATATATACACCATGTGCAGGTTCGTGGGCGCTGGAGCCAATCCCCACCAAGTTTGGCAAAAGGCAGGGTACAACCTGGACATTAGTCCATCACACTGTAAACACTAGAGATGGACAACTCAATAAAAAAAAATTAATAAAAAAGGAAATCCATCCTTTTCTGACATGCAATGAATGGAGGGGAAAAAAAGAGATAGACAACCACACTCACAATTACACCAAGAGACCATGGTCAGAAGCATGTTTTTGGACTGTGGGAAGAAAACTGGAGTACCTCGAGGAAACCCCATACAGAAAGGCCCAGCGAGCACTTGAACCTATGACCTCTTGCTTTGAGGTGAGAGTTGTAACCACTGTGTCACAAGTTCCAATTCACAAACTGGGGTCAACTTGTCAGTATTTCCAGTGGAAAAATAGACATAAAATTATCAGTAATAACATATAAAGTGCAGCTCAAAGTGCTTCAGGTGTAGGAATTAAATGTAAAAATAAATCAATGTAAAGCTGATGAACTCTTAATGATAAAGGAACGTGCATTCAAAATATGATGCGAGAGTAACACTTGTAATGGTAGCTGTATAACCTGTCCAACTGCAGCCTATTAACAGTGTACAGTACTTTCTGCTTCCTTGTTTCCTTTTGAGATGTCGGATGTCCACCACAACCCAAGCTGCCACTTCTCGATGGATTCTGATGATGCAGCTATCTTTGGATGATCTCAGAGGGAAAAGACCCAAAGTATATGGTTGTCATTATCCCCTTTTCGTTGGTGATGCTGGTGTGATTATAACCACTTTGTAATAAACCCTAGTAAGACAAAGGAGCGAGTGACAGACTTCAGAAGAAAACTACACTCCTTCACATATCCAGTACACAAAGGTTTGATACTGACACAGTGGACTCTGGGTGAGTGTTCCCCACAATAATAAGCTGAATGATACAAATGACTGAGACGTCCAGTAAAACAGGGACTAATGCGGACTCCACCTGCTGAGGAGTCAGTTAAGGGCTTTTTTTTTTTACACTGTGATTCTATCTGCTATATTTTATGCAGGGGTCAGTCGGTGTTTCTTTGGAATATTAAGGTAATTAAACCATTTAAAACCATTGGCCTAAGATAATCTTTTCATTTTTTTTTTTCGTTTTGAAAAGTCTGCTGTTCGCTTGTTCATTTATTTATTGTGTTTAAAATCTTTTATTGCTAATTCTTATTCCCACATGTGGGATGTTAAAGTCTGCCTTATCTTATCTTAAAATGTAGACATTTAAATTGTGCTTGGTAGCATAACACATTAATAACAAACAATTATAAAATGTACTATTGCAATATTATGATATTAACAATAAAAGCAAAGCAGCATGTAGTCTTTGTTGTCTCGTTGAAGAATTCTAATAAATGCTGATAACTTCCTTTGTACTTTAGTGACAAACCAGCAGAGTTTCATACACCAGTTGTAATCTCTACAAGTACCTTTCATAGTTGACATTTTTATATTTAGGTGAAAAAAACCTTTTTGTGTGTATTTTTAAAAGGGCTGCACACAGACATTTATTTATTAATTTGAAATGATATACCAGTAGGCTAGCACATATAAATACACTCACAGTGACTAGCAGGTTTTTCTTTTTGTTTAGTTTCGACAGTACTTACATAAGGTACAATCCCAAAAAAAGTGAGAATGAAAGAAAATACTATTATTTGAAACAAGTTAGGCTTTCTATTCTCTTCCCTGTTGTATGTGCAGCGTATACATGTTTGCAAGTAAACAATAGCATTTGGACAAACATGATCTGTATGATACTTCAACGCAACAATAACTAAAAATACGAAACACCTCAAATCCGAAAACTTCATGTGTGGTTTCAAAATATCTCATGACACAAAGGCCTTTTGAAGAGTCAGGCACAGTTATAAAGCTTGGCCCACCGTCAAGACCCTTTACATGTCAGATGATATTGTGCTTTAGAAGTGTTTAAACTTAAGATAACCCTTGATTCCAATTAGCACAAAACAACTGGCAGAGTGACCCCGGAGTTATTTGAGCAGCACCCATTTACTCCTCTTGGCAATCCAGTCCAGTGCTTTACTCATGCGCCTCATGTGAGAGAACTACTTGAGCCAAGCCACGTATCACTAGAGAGTCTCTTTAAAAAGCAGCAGTATAAAACTGATGATCAGTCTACAATACAATTAAAATCGCTTCATCTCTAACAATCGTTAACGATATGAAAGCAACATGGCAGCAGGTTTGACTATTGATCAATATATTAGCTCAGCACAAGAAACAACTTATAAAGACTTGTAGCATTTGGTGAGGCCGAGTAGCTCCTATATTCTTCTCATAGTAAAAACATGATGGTCCACTGTTGCAGGCCTGCATATCATGTGTTCCCAACATCAGGTGGCTTCCGCTTGCTGTCCATTCACATGACGCTGAGCAGGTGAGGCACTTGTTTTTAAAGGAACGTCTTCTTCAGTACAGTCACCTGAAAAAAATTTAAATAAAATATAAGAACATAAATGAAAGTAAAAATGATATTAATTGTATTGTTGAGCTAGTCAAGCAACGAGTTGGCTGTGAGTGGAAGCTTTTATATGCCGGGATGAAACCCTGTGAGGAGTGAACTTCAGGGAGGACACCACCTCTTGTGCTTGAAGAGTTGTTGGCCTGGCCTCCAGCTCCTCTTCTATGAGACTTGAGCCAACATTGAAATGGCCACAAAAACGGGTCGGCTCTGTCCCCGGTATCATCTGAAAGGGAATAATTAGCATTCAACAAGTTGGCAGTTTATCCGAGGGCTTGATTATTTCATGAATGGTCTCTTTGTTCCCGGGCTTTTGAAGCCAAGCCTGGGAAGAAAGAATGAGGGTAAAAATGTGTGGTCTTATGAATGTCATGGACTAACATACACAATAGACCAATAGTGTGCACTTATGACATCTTTACTGTGTTTGCCAGACACTCCCACAGCAATTCCAACCAAAACAGTGCCTATTAGTGAGTTTTCCACCTTTGAGCAAAGGTGTTTGAACTACCACAATGTCCTATATTTCACACTGGTTCTGACATTTTAAGCTTTGCAATCAAATAGGAACGTTAAAGTTCAAACTAGTAGGTTTAATAAATCGACCAGCCATGGCAAAGTGTAGAGTGTACGTATTGTGTCAGATGCATGTTATTACACCTGCTGTTTGGGACGAGCAAATGACTTTGCAAGCGTTTTTCTTGATGCTGAGCACTTTGGCATCGGTCATCGGGACGAAACAGCCAACCCATATCGTTTCTGGTGAGTGCCTGTGGAACACGGAGCGCATCAGACTCTCCAGAAGTTGGGCGCACTCGTGCGTCTCGGCACTTTCTTGTCTGGTGCGTATTAATCCAATGAGAGCGGGCCGAGCCGCCGCGGCACGTCTCGTGCGCGCCCTCACGTCCTTCAGGATCTCCTTCAGGCAGACCTCGTTTGGACCACGGGAGACAAACGTCTGTCTGAAGAGGAAGACGACGACCGGGGAGTCGATGGCTCTCTTGGAGCTGTAAACGTTGGACCGCCGCGTCGCCGTCCTCGGCGCGTTCCCGTTTGGCGTCGTGCGCTTCTCCTCACCGCCCCCCCCTCCTCCTCCAGCCGGACCGCCGCACGGAGCCAAGCCCCCGGTCTTCCCGGAGAGAGGGATCTCGTTGCTTTTCGCAGACTCGGGTTTGCAGCTGGATGGCGCGGTGTTGCCGCGACTGCCCGGCGGAGAGGTACAGCGCGGCTGTAAACAACTGACGAAGCTGCTGTCGTGGAACATGTCGCGTAAGAACTCCTGCAACATCGTCGGGTCGCCTGCGTCCTCGTCGGTACCGCCACAGGCGTCACTGACCAGATAAATCTTCTCTTTGCCTCCAATCCGCTCCACGAGCTCCTCGAACTCCGTCTCGTGCGCGGGCAGCGTGTCCTCCACGGTGTCCGCCATCCCTGCGCGATTGTTTTATTTACTATCAGCGCCTCGCCATGTCCAAACCACCTTCCAAAGCCTCCGCAGAGCAAACTTCCTCACGGTCGCGAAGATGACCAATGGGAGACGACGGGTGGGGGTGGGGTTGAAGGCTCGCGCCGGGTTCCTATTGGATGGCCCGCCAGGTGGGCGGAGCTATCCGTCATAAATCGCCTGCAACGCAAGTCTGTTGCAAGATAATGAAGTTAATCTTTAATGGATAACTAAATAAAAGAGGTTGATTTCAAAATACAGCTGGATTAATTCTTGCCAAGTAGAATATATTTTAATATAATTAATATACATTTCTTTTTTCTAAATCAGTCCTTTATTTTTACCACATCATTCTATCTTCTTGTATCTTTAGTTATATCCTCGTTAAAAAAAAGCATTTCACATAGACAATCACCACCAGGGAAAGTACTCTGGAAATAGTTCACATAACATGAAACAATATTGTTTAGCTTAATGAAAGGCATGGGGGAAATTATGGATGGTGAACTCTCAGAGTTCTGAGGTCACTCTCCTTATTGTCACTACTTGCAAAGAATCCCAGTTCATCTTCAGTACAGTATATTCCTGTCCAAACAAAGAAAATAGGAGACAAAGAAAAGGCAGACTTAAGCAGAAAAAAGAAAACATAAGCCACTCTTATTTAATCTGCTTTTTGTAGCTTCAGCCAATGTAAAACCAAATATGCCTTTCACTCTGAAGCCCTCCACTACATCAACTGCCTTGTTGAGTTTCCCCAGACTAATCCTTTAATCCACCCAGGTCACCTATTTAATTAAAGGTGCTGTCAGTTTGACGTGCCACTGACGTGTTGTGCAAATAAAATAGCTTCATCTGCTGAGTATGTGAGTGATTGCACCATTGTTTACTGAGCAAAAAGCAGTAAGTTGTAAAGTCTGACCAAAACCAACACAGAGATTTCAGCCTTTGACCTTTAGACTAGCTCGACAATGATTAGAGGGGCGGTGTGTGCTTTGTGTGGTTCATTCAAACAATTCGTTTTTCATAATATATTTACAACTCAGCTGAACTGGAAATTACCACAGTAGTTTTTGAGGTTTGTCGTGTCCAAATTCACATGTGAGCATTTGCGTTGTGCCTTTTAGAGTCAACTTACTGTCCTGTTTGTTCAGCAGAGGAAGGAGCTGAGTTTCAAGCAGCTCAGTCAGGACAGTGAAAGACACATGGAGGCCCAAGTGAACTCTAAAAAAAAGAAAGAAAAAGAAAAAAGAAGCTCAGTACATTTGTTCAAAATATTTTGCTTTGCCTCATACGAGATGTCCAATTCCATGACATGAACATATGGGATCGCCAAACAAATGTGATGACAGCTTGTCTCCTGACTTAAACCATTAACTGCTTGATGCAACTCATTGTTTGTGCTTTAAGATAACATGGAGCTCCCTGTAGTATTTAATTCATAATATAGAATGACACTTTTCACATGTTGTAATGTGGCTTTATGTTTTATATATGTCCCTATGTTTTGGAATCAAATTGTTATTACATCGTACCATTTATATTTTGAGTGATCAAAAATGAGTAATAATTATCAAAGACAGTTATTATGTTATTGAAAATTTATCTGATCAGTATCAGATACCTCAGGAGCACCACCTGTTTAACAGGAAATGACAGCCAATTTAGTTATATCCGACTTATAAGATATACAAAACAATTATTTAGGAATTTGAATTATTAGTTAAAATAATTCAAATTAGCAAAAGTTACAGTAAAGCTTGAAGGATTCTGGAGTTCTTGACACAGAACAGGTCGACATTTCATTCACCTGTGTGCACATTAAGAACACAGCAAGTAGGATTCCAAATATATTTATTTACAATTAAAACAAATAAAACAGATTCTAATTACCTATATCCAGCTCGGGGTGGAGGTGTGTGTGAGCCGGTGGGGAGAGAGAGAGAGAGAGAGAGAGAGAGAGAGAGATGGAGGGAGTGTGTGCGTATATATATATATATATATATATATATATATGGTAATCTGCTACTTTACTTTGAAGTGTTTAATCAGAACGAATAAATAAAAGTCAATTGCTCTTTGACATAACTTTACAGGGCTTTCTTTTGTTAAAGGCTGTCTAATTCAATATTTACAATGTTTTGAAATTAATACTTGAACCTCTCTGAGGCTCCTTTAGTTTCAAATTGCAGCTTGATCTGTGGCATAATTGCTGATGTTCTCCACCGTTCTACTTTCTGCATTAGAAACCGCGTGAAGACGCTGAGCGTTGAGCTGCTTTGAACATGGATGTTCACATAAAAGAACACAGGATGAGTGTTTTTATTGTGAAAAGAGTTTATGTTCTGTCTTGCTTTTAAATGGGGAATCACCTGTGGACAAAAGCAGTTCACCCTTATGACTGGTTTATAAAAATCTTTATGTATGTCTCCGGCTGCATCATCTCTCTTTAGTTTGTATTTACTGAGAAATCACAAGTGAGAAAAGCTGCATGTACTGAATACTCTCATTTTAGTGTTATAGTTGTAAAATCCACGTTTAAATACAGCTTCGTGTGGCTTTCTAGCTTATTGATATTTCCCTCATTGTGGACTGGTGAGTCGAGCCAAACGTAAGAATGCATTTTAATGTAATGGCGCCATCCAGAGGACATCGACATATTTACTTTAACAGGATTTCTAAAAGAAAGGAAAAGTTATATGTATTTGGAAACTTTGTGTAAAAGAAGAGGACAGTTTTAACATATTGAATCCTTGAAGAGTTACAGTCTGGGTTACTGCTCCTGTATCGTCTTTAAAAAGTCTTCAAGGAATTTCTCCTGATTGGGCAGATGAATATCTAATATGTTCTGGCCATTAGGTCAAAGGCCAAAATCACTATCATTGCAGTTTTTAAGTCTTTACAACATATAGACAGGCTACAATTGTAGATTCTAAGTGTTTGTTTCTATGACTCGGTGGAGGAGGTTCCTGGTGAAACATCACAGTCGGACCTGGCTCCTGACGATGTCATGATTCTTGACACCAAGACCACGGTATGTCTCCACTGTTATTCACTATCTTGACATTACTTTTCATTCTGGATTATACGATTCCTTAAATTCCTCCGGTCTTTTCCTTGATCAGCTTCTTGTTTGGATCGGATAAGATTCCAGGGAGGAGGAGAAACAAGGAGCAGTTAAAATTGGTAAGGGAAATTAATGGATATGACCTGAAGAGTTGGTGTGGGAGAGATTTCATCCTACTAATAGTTTTTTTCTGTACTCATAGCTGAACAATACCTGAAGTCAGACCCCTCCGTCCGTACTGGTGTCCCCATCTCCACCGTGAAGCAAAGGGAGGAGCTTGCTATGTTCACCGGCTGGTTCTACAGCGGCTGCTACTGATATTAGTGGAAACAACACAAAGAAACCTGGTCAAAGCTGGTTAACTGCTATGGTTCTGGTCTGGGGCTTTGAAAAAGACATAATGTCAACAACCATGACAGTCAACACATGATATTCCACTATTTTTCAACAATAAAAGACTTGTGTTGCTTTGGAAGTGGAGCGCTTATAATAAAATGCAAACAACATGAGTGTGTAAAATCATTAATGGGAAAGTTTAGGAAATTTAGCTTTGCTTCCGGTTTTCATATTTCATCTTTTTCCCTGCTTTGTAATCGAGTCCAAGGGGTTAAAAAAAACAACCTATTCCACTGTGTTGTTCATATTAGATGAAGCTCAAAAAGCCAGAGGGAGGCCAGGCTGGAAGCTCATCTTCAGGCCCTGTGCATGCGGCCATATCTGCTGAGTTGCAGACTTGTGGATTAAAGAGCCGGCTTTTAAAGTGACTCCACATCGTGCCTCCCTTCCACTTCTCTTGCTTCTCGGCCGTCGTCTTCTGTCGGAGATCCAAAACAAAGCGTGAGCGGTCAACAGTGAACCAGAAGGTGGTTCTCATCACGGGCTGCTCCTCCGGGATCGGCCTGGCTTTGGCTACCCGCATCACAAAAGACGAGAAGAAGAGCTTCATGGGTACATTTGGTTTGAAAGGCTTTCTTTAAACACGCTGAGGGGATTTCATTACGTTGTTCTTTGAAATGCTGTCATGCTTCTTATTCTCTTTAGCTTTAGATTCCAATTTCATCACTCATGTCTTTTTGTTTATGAGTCCAGTTTGCTGCACTGCGTAACTATTGCCTCAATGTTCAGTGTCAAATTCACATCATGTAAATATCAGTGGTACAAAAGAGGAGTAGAAGTGGCAAAGATGATGCTGCGTTCAAATTAAAATAGGAATGTAGACGAGAAAACATGTTCACTGAAGCTGAAGCGACGACTCTTAGCAGAAACACACTTGAAGAAAAACCACAAAATAAAGTTTATCCACTGTTGTGGACTTGTGAGTTTCATTTGTGCTACAAAACATCAACAATCATCAGGTTTAAAAAACGAATATAAGGCACAAAAGAATGCTACTCGTCATATGGGAAAAAAAACAAATGAGAGAATGACAGTGAATTTTTTATTTTTTATTCAAATGGTCAATGCTGCGGTGGGCTGGCAGCGGGGAGCGATTGATTCGCTGCGTTAGGAGCTGGCGACGTTTTGAAATTGATGGATGTGTCCATTGCTGTCCACCCAAAACCATGCCACAGGCATCACTGGTGGAGGAGGAGGATTGAGAGGCTGGTTGTTTCGCCCTCTCCTCCGCGGTCGTTTTTTGCCCTAAAAATAGAAAATACGTTTAATCACTAAGTTGATTAAAAAAACAAAAACTGTTTAGCAGTTTTATTGACGTCTTGTGAGCATTTATGAGTTTTAGGTGAAGAGAGAGTTCCTACATAGTTTGAGGCGGGCGACCAGCCTGGATGCCTCTCCTGGTGGAGCTGAGCCTCAAGTTTGGCCAGGTCGTAATACCGCTGCTGCTCTGTTTGTGACATGGCCTTCCACTGTGGAGAGACGACAACACGTTGTCAGCACACACAACGACAAGCCAGCTTCTAAACATGAGTAAGGAGTTTGTATCTCCAATATGTAGGAGCCGACAACTCACCCTCTTTCCGACCTCGGCGTTCACGGCCGCACTCCCCTTGGTGCCGAGAGCTGCCGCAGTGGTGGCTCTCTGCTCTTTTAAATAGAGCATGAAGGCATTCGGGGGTTTTCGAATGTGCGGCTCGTGATCGTCAGGACGTTTTCTTTTCCTGCAGGAACCAAAAACAAATGTTCAGAGCAAGCATTCAAGAAGACTTCAAACACAAATCGACATGTAATAGGATGTCTGGTGTTACACTCTAACATGTGAGTCACAGTCAGGCCTCACTGACACTTAATAAACGGAGGTTTTGTCACTGAGCAATGACTCAGAGCTTGAAGTAAAGCTCTGGTAAATAAACTGAATGTAATGATGTTCATGTAGGTACAAACAGCCAGAAGTGTTTTTAGAGCCAGAAGTGGACAGTGGGACTCACCTGGAGGTGGAGGGGGTGGGAGTCGGAGTCGGAGGAGCAGCAGGGGGGGCGGGACTTGGGCTCTGGGACAGTCCTTCAACAGACTGGAGACAAAAGAAAAGTGTTAAAAGCACAAGTTCCATAAGTTGAGAGACTGTTAAGATCTCTCAACTAGATCGACACACACAGAGTGAGGTGGAATTTAAAGGATCAAATGTGTCTTTTTTCAAAAGCATATTTTGCTGTGTAATTAAAAGAGATATTTATCAATCAGAGTCCCACATTGTTCTACATCTTCAACGTCTTAACAAGTGAAATCACAGCTCTAAGTTCCAGTGACTGAACGTCTCACCTGTCCCACTCCAGCTTGTCCGGTGTCTAGCTGAAGGAGAGCATCTGGCTCGATGGTTTGGAGGTGACCCTGACCACATTCCTCCAGAAGACTTTTCAGGTTGTCATCAAAGTCAATCCGAGAGACAGAAAGAGCATTGAACATTAGGATGAGGCTCACAGTAAAAAACTGTGACTAGAATAATGATGCAAACACTGGAACTAACAGTTATTAACATCAGAAAAGACTGAATGTATGATTTCTTTCACAGTAGTATATATATCAACACAACTGATAACATTTCTAATAAACATAAATCACAACCAAATCACTGAAACAAGAAACGCTGAGTGGAAATGCACAGTGTGAAATGTTACTTTTCACACTCTCTTAGTTAAAACTTGAATGTATTTGGAGATTTTCAGTAACTTAAAGAATACAGAATAATTTAAAAACATACTCAGCCAGAGGACCAGAAGCTGGTGGGACCGGGTCTGGAGTGAACTCGTCCCCCAGTAGTTCCACCAATGCATTTAAAATGTCCATTCTGGAGATGGGAAAAGCATTGAATATCAGAATGAGGTTCACAGTCACTTTAAAGCCAAACATGTTACAAGAATAATGACATAAACACTGGCACTAATAGTTCTTAACATCAGAAATGACTGAATTTATTTAATGAACATCAACCACAATTCAATAGCTTCAGGATAATTCAATGTAAGATAAATGATTAAAATAAACTGAAATGCAAGAAATTTAACTCTTTCTAAAGCTTCTGAGTGAAAATACAGGTTGAAATGTTACTTTTCACTATCACTGGTACTTTGTTGATACTTTTTCACTAGTATTGTTGTTATTACACACATATATGTATCACTGAGCGGCAGCTACACTCAAAATGTATTCATAAATGTTCTAATTATGTTTAATCTCCTTTGTTATCTGTGTTTAGATATGGTGGAAGTATTTTTAACTAGCAGAGTGGTGAGAAAGTAGAATTAAAATGGCAGGTGTTTATTTGTGTTGCCATGGAGACGGCCTTCAGGTCATCACATTAGCTTTAGCAGCTAGCTTTCAGGCCTTGATGGATTTGTAGTCCTCAAACAAATGATTGTTATTCGATAGCCAATTGACCAATTTGAAGGATTTTTGAACTTACAGCATTTATACAGTGTGAAATGTTACTTTTCCTACTCTCTTAGTTCAAACTTGGATGCACTTGGCACTTTTCAGTTTTTTTTAAACTAAAAAGTTTGTCATCAGAAGTTAACTTTGTTAAACCACTGAAACCTCTCAGAGATCAAGAAGCAACTTAAAAGAATCCGGCATGATCTAAAAACAACAGAATGTGTAAACACTTACCCGATTTGTGGATCGAGCTCCTCATGAGGAGGCTCAACGGGGTCTGGTGGGGGATTGTTACTCCGAAGAGCCTCCCATTCCGATCTAAGCATTCTGACCATTCTGGAGATGGAAAAAGCATTGCATATTATTTGTATGAGGGTGTTTGAGAGAGAGATATATGATATATTTTTATATATATGTATAATTAAAAAACAACCCAATCTCGTGAACATGTAGCAACATTAGCAACATCAGCACTAAGTGACAGGAGTTGATCAATCCAGTAAAAATAAGCACTTACTTTGGTTGTTGATGCCGGCTCCTTTTTTCGTGGCTGCTACGAGAAGGCTCACGGAGGACTGAAGCCTGGCGTTGGTTATGTCTAACTGCCCGTCAGGTAGTAACGGCTTCCTATTGGCCGCCACGGCAGCGAGATCACTGATTGGTTGAAACCACAGCTACCGCTGATTGGCTGCAACTATCAGCTACGCTGATATATCCACTGGTTCTGTTTCTGCGACTTCCAACTTTTTTAAGGAAAAATTACACTTTGAATTTCTTGATATTTCTACCATTTTAATGTTCCTTAACAAAAGTAACCAATTTTTTAAAAATTCAAATTTTCCAGAGTTTGTAGATATATATGTATATATTGATATTTATGTTTAATTGTATTAATTAATAATTATAACATATTCATTAGATATATATTAAAACTATTAGGTCATATTTGTTGGACGGCACTATCAAGTTCAGCGACGCAGCGGCCCGGTGTTTCGGATTAACTGGTTTCCATGTTAACTGGTGACCAACACAACAAACCAGACAGAAATCCATAGCTGTCCTCGCCACAGTCATTTACCCACATTTAAATTGGTCACCAGTTAACATGGACGCCAGTTAATCCGAAACACCAGTGGAAAGTTTGACGGAATCACGATACCTTATTCTTGCAAGTGAGCATAAAGAACTTTTTCCGCCAGGTGAAGTATACCTGCTGCATTTTGTCATATGGATTCTGGTCAAACTCCAGCATTTAAATTGTATTTGAACTGCTGAAGGACGTTCATGTGAACAATGACACATCGAGAGTTTCAGATTAATTATTCATGGAGCTTAGTGCTGCTTTTGACACACTTGTCTGCAACATACGACTTGACATACTTGTTGGTAATTTCTGACGCATTAAATTGGTTTAGATCTTGCTTCCAGGACAGGAACTCGTTGGTCCATAAATCAAAATAATGAGTGGATGTGTCGGAATGTTTTCTAATGTAAGGCAGAAAACATGGGAGGTAATTGTTTTTGGCCCCAAAGAAAAAATGCTAAACTCTCATTTTGACTCCATGTCACTTGGGTTGGACATTAAGAAAATAACTAAATCAGTTCACTGCCATCTGAAATCTATTGCAAGAATTAAAGGATTTCCAACCAAATGAGATTCAGAGAAGCTTGTTGATGCAGCTTTTAGTTTATTCTCCTTTCTTCGTTGCTTTGTTTTAATGTGTTTCCTTGTCAAGCACTGTGCATCGCCTTGTGTCTCAATGGTGCTGTAGAAATCAATTTGTCCTGCTTTAGTGTTAATAGACCTCGCTCTTTTAGGAAAACCAGGCCGCGGACCGTCCTCGCAGGTAAAGCAGGATCAGAAACGATGGCGGGGAAACCTTGGAAAAAACACGGCAACAGAAACAAGAAGGAGAAAGTACGACGAATCACGAAGCATCTTGATGCTTGATGAGGTTCACATTACTGATTATTTTATCCTGAGTGGAAAACTTTTAAAGTTGACATGTGATTCCAAAGGAGTAAGTGTAACAACGTCAGCAGATGAAGGCTTCTAAATCCTTTAAATACTGAAAGGACCGGCTGTTTTATTACGGCAGTACATAATCTGCCCTGTATGCTCTGGTGTGAAGATCATGATTGATGCATTCCCTCAACTGGACGTTTTGCAGCGTCTGGTGTCTCCAGGGAAGTAAATTCATTGTGATTAAAAACTTCAATCCTATTGCAGTGAAAATCGTGTCACAGTTGTCGTGATACGGTTGTGTTGTATGTTCATTACTGAGTTTTTCCTCATACAGTTAACATCTACTGAGCTGGACTGTTTATTAGTAAATGTCTTCATATTGGTGCGTCACTTCTTTACCTGATTTCTACAATGAGCTTGATTTCTGCATCTCTGCAATGTTTCAAAGGTAAATTAACATTTCTTCAAAAGCTTGATTTGTTACAGTGTGAACTGTGATTAAGACAGTATACATTTTCCAAATGGAATAAATTGTGACATTTTAAATTGAGGATGTGTGTTCATTTCTCAACTCGGCCAAGAATATCCATGAATTTTAATTATTATATATATATTGTAGCGTCCCGCAGGCCGCTGGAATAACCACGACGTTCTTGACAGCAAAGCCGCTTTATTGCTTCTCGAACCTGGTTACTGTAGGCCGTAACCACGCCAACACAGAATACAATCTTCAACGAACCTGGCTGCTCTCTCGCTCATTCACGTCACCTCTCGCTCTCCTCAGGCCGACCCACACAGCACACCTGACCCGCCCCTATTCTCCACCCGCAGCCACTCACAATCCAACGGTGCATTCACTGAACATTAAAACAATCGGAACCATCAGAAAATCATTAAAAGACAATAAACTCACAACTATATTACAACTGCAGAATATTACAATATATATATATATATATTTATTTATTTATTTTTTTTTTAGATATATTTTTTATATATATATATACTGGGTTATTTTGGTTGAGTATCCACCCAAATACTTTGGGAATGATTATTAGAAAATAGTATCCTCAGTTGCCAAACTGAAGAAATAATGTTTGTGATAGGAGCAGCTGTACTTATTTAATATATATATGTGCAACACTTTTTTACTAAATATTTTTGGGAGGTTTTCTTTAGCATCTTATTCCTATAAAACTAAGTGGTCTTTGTTTGTCCATATTTTCTGTGGTAACTTTGTTTTTGGTTGGGAAACGTGAACTTGTTCTCTCAAGAGGATCTCATAAATACCAAGGCAGTGATGGTTGTGGTTCATTTGACCACATTCCCAAACACATGAAATCTTTTTACAGTATTCCTGGCTATTGTCCAATATATTAGATTTGCTTTTAATTAATTTCAATCTAATTAGTTAGATAGCAATCATGTCATCGTTGACATTCTGTTATTACATTTTAGCTTTTTAAACTGCATATAAGTAATTTTGTCAAATGTTGTGTTTGTGCTGAAACAAAGTAATTTTGTGCAAAGGGGCGATAAAATGCTTTTCTGTGTTAGTCCATCATATTTTAAATTCCAAGGAGGTTTAAAGACACCTAAGGCGTTTAGTACGACTGGTGTTGGCGTCCACTTTTCATAGGTTTATGCACAGATACTATTGTTGGCCCAGAATCTGTATTTTCTAAAGCCGTAAACAGTGAATCATCCCCCTCAAAATAACCCAAAGTGGAGTGTAGTACTTCTTTTACATTTCCAGCTGCATTTGCTTAAAACAAACAAAAAAAAAAAACTCTTCTTCATGATTTAATTCAATGAACCTTGCAAGATTCACCACAAACGATCCAGCGCGTTCATTAAAAACAATACATCTCTTATATTATTCTTTATGACCATATATCTAGAATTGTATTCACTCAAGTTCATAATCAAATGACCAACATAGCGGCTCGGACACAAACTGTTAATGTTACTCTTTTTGTTTACATACTTGGTTTACGTGAACTGACAGTTAGTCTGAGTTTAGGGAAAACAAAAGTTTTATCAGATTTATTTTCAAACAACACATCAAGACATCTTTCAAAGCATTTTAGAATGTTTTGATAGAAACCCCCAAAAAAGAAGTGCAAAATAAGCTGCTTGTTTCAGTCATTGACGAATATGAGCAGATCTAAACATGTATAAATATGAACAAATCTGGAAACATTTTCAAGATTCTGAACACATTTCTGGGTGATAATAAAACTGAGCCTTACGCTGGACAAGAAGGTCCGAATCAGAAACACCAGCTCACTTTATCAAACACAAAATGCTCCTTTAAACCACATTTCCACTGATCAAGTGAAGAAGTCGTGCATCAAGACATTAAAACTTTATTTAAGTTTTCCAACACAATTTTTGAAGTGGTCTTGAAGAGCTCGATCTCCTCTCATTCGCCGGTCTCTCAGCTCTCTCTCTCTCTCTCTCTCTCTCTCTCTCTCTCTCTCTCTCCACTCTCTCTACTTACATGTACTTGTTTTTTTCTTTCTTTCTTTAATCTCTCACTACTATAATAAAGCACCCTATGGATCCGCACGCTGCACAAGGTGCCTTTATTTTACACTGACCACCTGCCGTACAAAATGTCTGTACACACAACTGAATATTATGTTTTTGTCCCATATTTGTAATTAGACTGGACTCTGCCCTGTATTCACAGCGTGGAATCCAGCGGCCTGCCAGCAGGGGCGTTTCTAGACCCCCTGGGGGCCCGAGGCAAGAAGGACTATGGGTTCTCCCGGCCCCAGAAGAATGATGAATGAAGTCCAGGATGACAGGTCAGTAAAGAAATACTTTATTAAATAATTAACATACAAGATACATATTTCAAACTTTACACACAATATTTAAATGTGCAAAATTTTAAATATGATAAAACTGCAACCAAGCACCAAAAAAACCCTGGACGCAGACCAAGTTTGTGTCCCCTCTGTCTCGCCCTGATTTCTGCACTGCTTTTGCTTCTGTCGTCTCTAATGTGAGGAGCTGCACACTGTGCAACATGTGTCCCAGTCATGTGGGGAGAAGAAATTCTCATTTAACACCTTGCGGTTTAGATTGAAACTGGTCATAGGAATAATAACTGTGGGACATATTTCATGGCAGTAAGTGCAGTTCAGAGTGTAGGACAGTACCGTCACTGACAGTAGCTGCTGAGGCTACTAAATACTGCTTCATCTCGTCCAAATACAAGAGGATAAATAGCCTTTATTGTCATTATACAATGTACAACAGTACCCTGGCAGTGCAGAACGTGTGTGAATGTGTGCATGAAGGGTGGTTGTGACTCTGGCCAATATTGTGTCTTTGCCACCAGAGGGCAGCAGGTCCAGCAGGTAGAAACCAGGGTGTGAACTGCCCTGGTGATGTTTTGTGCTCAGCTGAGGCTTCTGGAGATGTAAATGTACTTGAGGGAGGGGAGAGGGCAGCCAACAGTCTGTGCTGCTGTATGTGATTCTCCTCTGAAGCTTCCTCCATCTGCCTCAATGCTGCTCCTCTTAAAATTATAACTCAGTAGTCCAGTGCAACAATAACAATGTAATGAAAATGACTTTAAAGAAGAAGAGCAACATAGTTTTATTATTATTATTCTTTTTTAAAAATTGCAATATCTCTGCACAGAGCATCCAGTCCTCGTTGTACAGTATAGGAATAGCAGCTTGTTCGGTCTCTACAATTATTAACATGTCAATGACACGCAAAAACAGCTTGGATTTGAGATGATTCTCTGAGTTGTCTGATAAAGTGGAAAAACTCAAATACTCCAACCTGGGTACAATATTGACTCGGGTGTGTTTCGGTGAAAGATGTTTAAACCAGTAAACTTCATTTCAAGCACATAAATGATGAAAACAGTGGTTTAATGATTTAACGTGAATAAATGGCAACAAAAGGGGATCAAATGAAATGCATGTTTCATAAACAATCTTAACACATCAGATGCTGAAAGTGAGAAAACGATAATTCTGTTATGGACAGGTGACTTTTACGTGCCTTTGTTCCAGCTTCACGTGAACCAAGTTTCAAATGTATAAGAGAGGGATGGATGCAGATCTCAGGGTCATTTGACGACAGGGAAGTAACGTGACTTGATAATAGGGTTAGAGAGACAATTTAGAAACAATTCCAGAAGACTACTTTTTAATTTTTAATGAACTCTTCGAAGATCTCAACTTTTAAAATGTATAATATCATCAAAGAGTTCAAAGTTTGGAGATGCCGCTGTGCACATGGCGGCACTGCTTAATGAACACTGGATGTACTAGATGTCACTGCATGGGCTCAGAAACACAAACCCACAAATCACTGTGAACACAACTCTTCACGCATATGCACAGCTCATGCGATAACTGAATTATATACAAACTTAAGAACATTGATGTTGACGTCTTCCTGAGGCAAAATGAGAAATTCACTGTGGTCAGAATAAAAAAACAAACAAAAAAACAAACAGATATTTGCCATATATCAGATCCATCACCACTTCACAGTAAAACATTGTGGTTGCTATGGACTGCATGACACGTGATTCGACCAATAGAGGAAGACTTCTACACAATGACCCCCGTCTCAAAAATGACACCGCCATCACCTGTTGGGAAAAAAAACAAATAAACTCGTCAACATCAACTCACGAAATTGTTAATTTTGTCCAAGTATCATTATTGCACATTGAGACGTTTACAAATGGATCATTTGTAAACTACATTGATGTTATGCTGTATCAGTCGTAAATGTGTTGATTTATATTCTATAATGTAACTTGAAGTTTATGTCAAAGTAAATAATAAAGTAATAAAAAGTGCATCATATAAGGAAGAGATTTTAAAATCTAGTGAGGATCAAATGCAGTGTCTATAGTCTTGACACTGTGTGGCTGAAACTGGGTGAATAAATGTTGAATTAACTGGAAAATGGAGCAACAAAGAAAAACTGCTGCTCAACATGGTACGTAAGTCACATGGATCCTTGTGTCTCTATCACGAACATACGGCCATAAAAAGACCGAGTGCCACCCCACTTCTGTTAAAGCACCGTTCAGTGTCCAGGACACTTCCTGAGACCTGGAGAGAACTGATCCAAATCAGATGCCCGAACCACGTCAACTGACTCGTCTCAATGTGGAGGAGTCGCTGCTCCACTTCGACTCTCTCCCAGACAGCTGAGCTCCTCACTCCTTCACCAAGAGAAGACAGAAAGCTCTTTTTCACCCTCTTGTATTCATGGTCTCATTCTTGCAGTTCATGGCCATAGGTGAGGGCGGGGATATAGACCGACTGGTAAAGACAGCTTTGCTTTATAGCTCAAATATATCCGTCCCTGAGGTGGACTGCAGTGGATGTTGCTGCTTATCCACTTCCAGCATGACCACACCAGAGAAAAGCTGAGGTGTGGAGGACATTCCTCTGTCCACAGTCACCCTGGGAGGTTTCTGTACTACAGGATCTCCTCTCTCTCCAGTGACCTCTCTCTTTGATGCTGACAGTCCCTAAGACGAGGCTGAAGCTCAGAGGAGACAGATCATTTGCCGCCGCTGCTCCGAAACTCTGGAATGAGCTGCCTATCAACATCAGGCAGGCTTCCTCGCTCCCTTTTTTCAAATCCCTTTTAAAAACCCACTTTTATTCTTTGGCTTTTAGTACACCTTGATTTATTTTCATCTTGTTTGATGTCATATAACTTGTAGTAAGCTTGTTTGTTTACATGTTTTCTATGTTTTATGCCTTGTCTCTTCTGTGCTTTTGAATTAACTTTTGAATTATTTTATTTATTTTATTTAATGTTTTTGATGTACAGCACTTTGGTTACCTTTAATTTTTTTTAAATGTGCTTTATAAATAAAGATTGATTGATTGATTGATTGATGGATCTCACAGCGCTGGAAACCGGGGCTTGGTTCTCCTTTGTCTTCCATGTCGGTACAATAGAGGTCAGTCAGTCTCCAAGGTCACGTCCTCCTCCTCCTCCTCCTCCTCATCCTCCTCCTCCTCACAGTCATTTCCTTCTCTAGTGTCTTAGTGGAATCGCTGGCTGAAGGAGCTGTCATCCTACCAGGTGATGCTGTTTTCACAAACAGTGTCTCTTTATATTGCCACCAACTTATGAAACCTGTGAAAATGAAATTACTTTCACCAAATAATGGAAACAGGCACATGCAGCAAAAGGCTCCTTGACAGGAAAGTTTCGGCAAATAATTACACCCACTGCACATTTACAATGAATTCACATCTTTTTAAGACCTCTTTCTCTTTTAATTCTGTTTGTTTTTAAGTTTGATTCCTGCGTTGCTCTGTCTTCAGTTTAATGATTCTTGTTTTGGAATAATTAGATGCACGCATATCAGTTTTGTTTGTTTGTTGAATTAGATCCCAAAATCCAAAATCCAAATCCAAACACTTTGGGGGATTCTACTGCTCGCAAAGGGGGTCTTTCCATGCATGGAAACAACAGTCGCCGATATTTTGACAGTGTTGTCAAATAAAATGGATGTATTCAAGGTTCATACCTAAACGTAAATGTTTGCATGTTTGTTTAATTCATTCTATGTGTCAAACTCCCTTAAAGGTTTTGAACAGAGTATCTTTGGTATTCTGTCATATTCTGCTGCCACCTGATGGCCAACTTTGGTTACTACATTCTTACTGGTATTGGTGAGCTGCCTAAACTATTCTCAATCAGCAGACATAAAAGGAAATTTAGCCTAAAGATGAATTGTGTTTGTTGATACACGTGAAGATATTATAAAATACTGTTAAAAGCACACTGTTTTAGTGAGTGATGCAGCCTCCAGTCTTACAAGTGAAATAGGCTAAGAACACCAAGAATATTGTCATAATAAAATATTGCTGTACAGTAGGTAAATGATTTAATCTTATCTGCGGATTTATATATATGAAATATTCCTTTCTGCCTCAGCTTGGTCCAGGCCGGGGATGAAAATAAGATGGTTTCAATAACCATGTCTTCATACTGTCACACCCTCTGATTCAGCCCGTCAATTCACAACAGGTGTCCTTCAATTATGGTGGCATGTGACAGGAAGTAATTATTCATAAAATAAATGTCAAGCTATAAAGTCTGCAACCTGTATTAAAGCACCAATTCATATCACATGGAAGAGTCAACATTCAGCACTCAATTGACATTCAGAAACATCCGATTTGAGGAAAGAAAGAACAGCACTCAGAAACGTTAAAGAATGCACTCTGCAATCCAGTGTTTGTATCGTTTGAGATTGGGCCCCGGCTCCATCCGGAGACCTCCACCCTGTGAGGTGGGAGTGGTACCCACCACACTATTGTACCGCCCATGAGCCTGCTTTCTTTCTTCATCAGGTCGCACATGGGATGAATATGTCGAAATGAAATGAGCCTGAGTCGACACACCAAGAATAATAATATAGAAATACAGTAACAAAGAAGTGTGCAGAAAAACCTCTGCTTATACTGCAGGACAGTGAATTCAGAAAGTCATCATCTGTTTCACTTCAAGCAGGCAGCCTCGGTAACAATACTGAAATCCACCTGTTGTACTAAATACCAGGACAGCTTTGAACACCGTATCTACAAGTCTTCATCAGTGTAACTAACCAGCAGGCTTTATTGATGAGGTACTGCTAAATTATTAACACAACTTATTTTGTTTTGACAGAAATGTTCTTGATCTGCTAATTGAAAGCCATTTCGCCCTCTGGGTGTGTGAATGGTTGCCCTGTGTGTGTGTGTGTGTGTGTGTGTGTGTGGGGGGGGGGGGGGGGGGGGGGGGGGGTTGTGCGTGTAACCTGGGACAGAAGTACAATAATAAATGGCGGATCACAATAAGCTTCATTTAGAATATATATATATATATATATATATATATATATATATATATATATGGTAATCTGCTACCTTACTTTGAAGTGTTTAATCAGAACTTATAAATAAAGGTCAATTTCTCTTTGACATAATTTTTTGGTATAATTGCTGATGTTCTCCACCGTTCTACTTTCTGCATTAGAAACCATGTGAAGACGCTGAAAGCCACATTGAGCTGCTTTGAATATGGATGTTCACACAAAAGAACACAGGATGAGTGTTTTTATTGTGAAAAGAGTTTATGTTCTGTCTTGCTTTTAAGTGGGAATCACCTGTGGACAAAAGCAGTTCACCCTTATGTACATTTGACTTATAAATTTTTTTATGTATGTCTCCGGCTGCATCATCTCAAAAGTGAGAATCTGTACAGAAAAGCTGCATGTACAAAATACTCTCATTTTAGTGTTAAAGTTGTAAAATCCACGTTTAAATACAGCTTCGTGTGGCTTTCTAGCTTATTGATATTTCCCTCATTGTGGACTGGTGAGTCGAGCCAAACGTAAGAATGCATTTTAATGTAATGGCGCCATCCAGAGGACAAATAAATATTTACTTTTACAGGATTTCTAAAAGAAAGGAAAAGTTAGATGTATTTGGAAACTTTGTGTAAAAGGAGAGGACAGTTTTAACATATTGAATACTTGAAGAGTTACAGTCTGGATTACTGCTCCTGTATCGCCTGTAAAAAGTCTTCAAGGAATTTCTCCTGATTGGGCAGATGAATATCTAATATGTTCTGGCCATTAGGTCAAAGGCCAAAATCACTATCCTTGCAGTTTTTAAGTCTTTACAACATATAGACAGGCTACATTTGTAGATTCTAAGTGTTTGTTTCTATGACTATTAGATGAAGCTCAATAAGCCAGAGGGAAGTCAGGCTGGAAGCTCATCTTCAGGCCCTGTGCATGCGGCCATAACTGCTGAGTTGCAGACTTGTGGATTAAAGAGCCGGCTTTTAAAGTGACTCCACGTCGTGCCTCCCTTTCACTTCTCTTGCTTCTCGGCCATCGTCTGCTGTCGGAGATCCAAAACAAAGCGTGAGCGGTCAACAATGAACCAGAAGGTGGTTCTCATCACGGGCTGCTCCTCCGGGATCGGCCTGGCTTTGGCTGCCCGCATCGCAAAAGACGAGAAGAAGAGCTTCATGGGTAAATTTGGTTTGAAAGGCTTTCTTTAAACACGCTGAGGGGATTTCATTACGTTGTTCTTTGAAATGCTGTCATGCTTCTTATTCTCTTTAGCTTTAGATTTCAATTTCATCACTCATGTCTTTTTGTTTATGAGTCCAGTTTGCTGCACTGCGTTACTATTGCCTCAATGTTCAGTGTCAAATTCACATCATGTAAATATCAGTGGTACAAAAGAGGAGTAGAAGTGGCAAAGATGATGCTGCGTTCAAATTAAAATAGGAATGTAGACGAGAAAACATGTTCACTGAAGCTGAAGCGACGACTCTTAGCAGAAACACACTTGAAAAAAAACCACAAAATAAAGTTTATCCACTGTTGTGGACTTGTGAGTTTCATTTGTGCTACAAAACATCAACAATCATCAGGTTTAAAAAACGAATATAAAGCACAAAAGAATGCTACTCGTCATATGGGAATAAAAACAAATGAGAGAATGACAGTGAATTTTTTATTTTTTATTCAAATGGTCAATGCTGCGGTGGGCCGGCAGCGGGGAGCGATTGATTCGCTGCGTTAGGAGCTGGCGACGTTTTGAAATTGATGGATGTGTCCATTGCTGTCCACCCAAAACCATGCCACAGGCATCACTGGTGGAGGAGGAGGATTGAGAGGCTGGTTGTTTCGCCCTCTCCTCCGCGGTCGTTTTTTGCCCTAAAAATAGAAAATACGTTTAATCACTAAGTTGATTAAAAAAACAAAAGCTGTTTAGCAGTTTTATTGACGTCTTGTGAGCATTTATGAGTTTTAGGTGAGGAGAGAGTTCCTACATAGTTTGAGGCGGGCGACCAGCCTGGATGCCTCTCCTGGTGGAGCTGAGCCTCAAGTTTGGCCAGGTCGTAATACCGCTGCTGCTCTGTTTGTGACATGGCCTTCCACTGTGGAGAGACGACAACACGTTGTCAGCACACACAACGACAAGCCAGCTTCTAAACATGAGTAATGAGTTTGTATCTCCAATATGTAGGAGCCGACAACTCACCCTCTTTCCGACCTCGGCGTTCACGGCCGCACTCCCCTTGGTGCCGAGAGCTGCCGCAGTGGTGGCTCTCTGCTCTTTTAAATAGAGCATGAAGGCATTCGGGGGTTTTCGAATGTGCGGCTCGTGATCGTCAGGACGTTTTCTTTTCCTGCAGGAACCAAAAACAAATGTTCAGAGCAAGCATTCAAGAAGACTTCAAACACAAATCGACATGTAATAGGATGTCTGGTGTTACACTCCAACATGTGAGTCACAGTCAGGCCTCACTGACACTTAATAAACGGAGGTTTTGTCACTGAGCAATGACTCAGAGCTTGAAGTAAAGCTCTGGTAAATAAACTGAATGTAATGATGTTCATGTAGGTACAAACAGCCAGAAGTGTTTTTAGAGCCAGAAGTGGACAGTGGGACTCACCTGGAGGTGGAGGGGGTGGGAGTTGGAGTCGGAGGAGCAGCAGGGGGGGCGGGACTCGGGCTCTGGGACAGTCCTTCAACAGACTGGAGACAAAAGAAAAGTGTTAAAAGCACAAGTTCCATAAGTTGAGAGACTGTTAAGATCTCTCAACTAGATCGACACACACAGAGTGAGGTGGAATTTAAAGGATCAAATGTGTCTTTTTTCAAAAGCATATTTTGCTGTGTAATTAAAAGAGATATTTATCAATCAGAGTCCCACATTGTTCTACATCTTCAACGTCTTAACAAGTGAAATCACAGCTCTAAGTTCCAGTGACTGAACGTCTCACCTGTCCCACTCCAGCTTGTCCGGTGTCTAGCTGAAGGAGGGAATCTGGCTCGATGGTTTGGAGGTGACCCTGACCACATTCCTCCAGAAGACTTTTCAGGTTGTCATCAAAGTCAATCCGAGAGACAGAAAGAGCATTGAACATTAGGATGAGGCTCACAGTAAAAAACTGTGACAAGAATAATGATACAAACACTGGAACTAACAGTTATTAACATCAGAAAAGACTGAATGTATGATTTCTTTCACAGTAGTATATATATCAACACAACTGATAACATTTCTAATAAACATAAATCACAACCAAATCACTGAAACAAGAAACGCTGAGTGGAAATGCACAGTGTGAAATGTTACTTTTCACACTCTCTTAGTTAAAACTTGAATGTATTTGGAGATTTTCAGTAACTTAAAGAATACAGAATAATTTAAAAACATACTCAGCCAGAGGACCAGAAGCTGGTGGGACCGGGTCTGGAGTCAACTCGTCCCCCAGTAGTTCCACCAATGCATTTAAAATGTCCATTCTGGAGATGGGAAAAGCATTGAATATCAGAATGAGGTTCACAGTCACTTTAAAGCCAAACATGTTACAAGAATAATGACATAAACACTGGCACTAATAGTTCTTAACATCAGAAATGACTGAATTTATTTAATGAACATCAACCACAATTCAATAGCTTCAGGATAATTCAATGTAAGATAAATTATTAAAATAAACTGAAATGCAAGAAATTTTACTCTTTCTAAAGCTTCTGAGTGAAAATACAGTTTGAAATGTTACTTTTCACTATCACTGGTACTTTGTTGATACTTTTTCACTAGTATTGTTGTTATTACACACATATATGTATCACTGAGCGGCAGCTACACTCAAAATGTATTCATAAATGTTCTAATTATGTTTAATCTCCTTTGTTATCTGTGTTTAGATATGGTGGAAGTATTTTTAACTAGCAGAGTGGTGAGAAAGTAGAATTAAAATGGCAGGTGTTTATTTGTGTTGCCATGGAGACGGCCTTCAGGTCATCACATTAGCTTTAGCAGCTAGCTTTCAGGCCTTGATGGATTTGTAGTCCTCAAACAAATGATTGTTTTTCGATAGCCAATTGACCAATTTGAAGGATTTTTGAACTTACAACATTTATACAGTGTGAAATGTTACTTTTCCTACTCTCTTAGTTCAAACTTGGATGCACTTGGCACTTTTCAGTTTTTTTTAAACTAAAAAGTTTGTCATCAGAAGTTAACTTTGTTAAACCACCGAAACCTCTTAGAGATCAAGAAGCAACTTAAAAGAATCTGGCATGATCTAAAAACAACAGAATGTGTAAACACTTACCCGGTTTGTGGATCGAGCTCCTCATGAGGAGGCTCAACGGGGTCTGGTGGGGGATTGTTACTCCGAAGAGCCTCCCATTCCGATCTAAGCATTCTGACCATTCTGGAGATGGAAAAAGCATTGCATATTATTTGTATGAGGGTGTTTGAGAGAGAGATATATGATATATTTTTATATAAATGTATAATTAAAAAACAACCCAATCTCGTGAACATGTAGCAACATTAGCAACATCAGCACTAAGTGACAGGAGTTGATCAATCCAGTAAAAATAAGCACTTACTTTGGTTGTTGATGCCGGCTCCTTTTTTCGTGGCTGCTACGAGAAGGCTCACGGAGGACTGAAGCCTGGCGTTGGTTATGTCTAACTGCCCGTCAGGTAGTAACGGCTTCCTATTGGCCGCCACGGCAGCTAGATCACTGATTGGTTGAAACCACAGCCACCGCTGATTGGCTGGAACTTCAGCTACGCTGATATATCCACTGGTTCTGTTACTGCGACTTCCAACTTTTTTAAGGAAAAATTACACTTTGAATTTCTTGATATTTCTACCATTTTAATGTTCCTTAAACAAAGTAACCAATTTTTTAAAAATTCAAATTTTCCAGAGTTTGTAGATATATATGTATATATTGATATTTATGTTTAATTGTATTAATTAGTAATTATAACATATTCATTAGATATATATTAAAACTATTAGGTCATATTTGTTGGACGGCACTATCAAGTTCAGCGACGCAGCGGCCCGGTGTTTCGGATTAACTGGTTTCCATGTTAACTGATGACCAACACCAGATACAACAAACCAGACAGAAATCCATAGCTGTCCTCGCCACAGTCATTTACCCACATTTAAATTGGTCACCAGTTAACATGGACGCCAGTTAATCCGAAACACCAGTGGAAAGTTTGACGGAATCACGATACCTTATTCTTGCAAGTGAGCATAAAGAACTTTTTCCGCCAGGTGAAGTATACCTGCTGCATTTTGTCATATGGATTCTGGTCAAACTCCAGCATTTAAATTGTATTTGAACTGCTGAAGGGCGTTCATGTGAACAATGACACATGGAGAGTTTCAGATTAATTATTCATGGAGCTTAGTGCTGCTTTTGACACACTTGTCTACAACATAGGACTTGACATACTTGTTGGTCATTTCTGACGCATTAAATTGGTTTAGATCTTGCTTCCAGGACAGGAACTCGTTGGTGCATAAATCAAAATAATGAGTGGATGTGTCGGAATGT
Source organism: Blennius ocellaris (assembly GCF_963422515.1). NCBI lineage: Eukaryota > Metazoa > Chordata > Actinopteri > Blenniiformes > Blenniidae > Blennius > Blennius ocellaris. Next base: position 8,780,382 of record NC_137661.1, on the reverse strand, counting down.
TTTTTAATGTAAGGCAGAAAACATGGGAGGTAATTGTTTTTGGCCCCAAAGAAAAAATGCTAAACTCTCATTTTGACTCCATGTCACTTGGGTTAGACATTAAGAAAATAACTAAATCAGTTCACTGCCATCTGAAATCTATTGCAAGAATTAAAGGATTTCCAACCAAATGAGATTCAGAGAAGCTTGTTGATGCAGCTTTTAGTTTATTCTCCTTTCTTCGTTGCTTTGTTTTAATGTGTTTCCTTGTCAAGCACTGTGCATCGCCTTGTGTCTCAATGGTGCTGTAGAAATCAATTTGTCCTGCTTTAGTGTTAATAGACCTCGCTCTTTTAGGAAAACCAGGCCGCGGACCCGTCCTCGCAGGTAAAGCAGGATCAGAAACGATGGCGGGGAAACCTTGGAAAAAACACGGCAACAGAAACAAGAAGGAGAAAGTACGGCGAATCACGAAGCATCTTGATGCTTGATGAGGTTCACATTACTGATCATTTTATCCTGAGTGGAAAACTTTTAAAGTTGACATGTGATTCCAAAGGAATAAGTGTAACGACGTCAGCAGATGAAGGCTTCTAAATTCTTTAAATACTGAAAGGACCGGCTGTTTTATTACGGCAGTACATAATCTGCCCTGTATGCTCTGGTGTGAAGATCATGATTGATGCATTCCCTCAACTGAACGTTTTGCAGTGTCTGATGTCTCCAGGGAAGTAAATTCATTGTGATTAAAAACTTCAATCCTATTGCAGTGAAAATCGTGTCACAGTTGTCGTGATACGGTTGGTTGTATGTTCATTACTGAGTTTTTCCTCATACAGTTAACATCTACTGAGCTGGACTGTTTATAAGTAAATGTCTTCATATTGGTGCGTCACTTCTTTACCTGATTTCTACAATGAGCTTGATTTCTGCATCTCTGCAATGTTTCAAAGGTAAATTAACATTTCTTCAAAAGCTTGATTTGTTACAGTGTGAACTGTGATTAAGACAGTATACATTTTCCAAATGGAATAAAATGTGACATTTTAAATTGAGGATGTGTGTTCATTTCTCAACTCGGCCAAGAATATCCATGAATTTTAATTATTATTATTATATATATATATATATATATATATATATATATATATATATATATATATATATATATATATATTGTAGCGTCCCGCAGGCCGCTGGAATAACCACGACGTTCTTGACAGCAAAGCCGCTTTATTGCTTCTCGAACCTGGTTACTGTAGGCCGTAACCACGCCAACACAGAATACAATCTTCAACGAACCTGGCAGCTCTCTCGCTCATTCACGTCACCTCTCGCTCTCCTCAGGCCGACCCACACAGCACACCTGACCCGCCCCTATTCTCCACCCGCAGCCACTCACAATCCAACGGTGCATTCACTGAACATTAAAACAATCGGAACCATCAGAAAATCATTAAAAGACAATAAACTCACAACTATATTACAACTGCAGAATATTACAATATATATATATATATATATATATATATATATATATATATATATATATATATATATATATATATTTTTTTTTTTTTTTTTTTTTTTTTTTTTTTAGATATTTTTTTTATATATATATACTGGGTTATTTTGGTTGAGTATCCACCCAAATACTTTGGGAATGATTATTAGAAAATAGTATCCTCAGTTGCCAAACTGAAGAAATAATGTTTGTGATAGGAGCAGCTGTACTTATTTAATATATATATGTGCAACACTTTTTTACTAAATATTTTTGGGAGGTTTTCTTTAGCATCTTATTCCTATAAAACTAAGTGGTCTTTGTTTGTCCATATTTTCTGTGGTAACTTTGTATTTGGTTGGGAAACGTGAACTTGTTCTCTCAAGAGGATCTCATAAATACCAAGGCAGTGATGGTTGTGGTTCATTTGACCACATTCCCAAACACATGAAATCTTTTTACAGTATTCCTGGCTATTGTCCAATATATTAGATTTGCTTTTAATTAATTTCAATCTAATTAGTTAGATAGCAATCATGTCATCGTTGACATTCTGTTATTACATTTTAGCTTTTTAAACTGCATATAAGTAATTTTGTCAAATGTTGTGTTTGTGCTGAAACAAAGTAATTTTGTGCAAAGGGGCGATAAAATGCTTTTCTGTGTTAGTCCATCATATTTTAAATTCCAAGGAGGTTTAAAGACACCTAAGGCGTTTAGTACGACTGGTGTTGGCGTCCACTTTTCATAGGTTTATGCACAGATACTATTGTTGGCCCAGAATCTGTATTTTCTAAAGCCGTAAACAGTGAATCATCCCCCTCAAAATAACCCAAAGTGGAGTGTAGTACTTCTTTTACATTTCCAGCTGCATTTGCTTAAAACAAACAAAAAAAAAAAACTCTTCTTCATGATTTAATTCAATGAACCTTGCAAGATTCACCACAAACGATCCAGCGCGTTCATTAAAAACAATACATCTCTTATATTATTCTTTATGACCATATATCTAGAATTGTATTCACTCAAGTTCATAATCAAATGACCAACATAGCGGCTCGGACACAAACTGTTAATGTTACTCTTTTTGTTTACATACTTGGTTTACGTGAACTGACAGTTAGTCTGAGTTTAGGGAAAACAAAAGTTTTATCAGATTTATTTTCAAACAACACATCAAGACATCTTTCAAAGCATTTTAGAATGTTTTGATAGAAACCCCCAAAAAAGAAGTGCAAAATAAGCTGCTTGTTTCAGTCATTGACGAATATGAGCAGATCTAAACATGTATAAATATGAACAAATCTGGAAACATTTTCAAGATTCTGAACACATTTCTGGGTGATAATAAAACTGAGCCTTACGCTGGACAAGAAGGTCCGAATCAGAAACACCAGCTCACTTTATCAAACACAAAATGCTCCTTTAAACCACATTTCCACTGATCAAGTGAAGAAGTCGTGCATCAAGACATTAAAACTTTATTTAAGTTTTCCAACACAATTTTTGAAGTGGTCTTGAAGAGCTCGATCTCCTCTCATTCGCCGGTCTCTCAGCTCTCTCTCTCTCTCTCTCTCTCTCTCTCTCTCTCTCTCTCTCCACTCTCTCTACTTACATGTACTTGTTTTTTTCTTTCTTTCTTTAATCTCTCACTACTATAATAAAGCACCCTATGGATCCGCACGCTGCACAAGGTGCCTTTATTTTACACTGACCACCTGCCGTACAAAATGTCTGTACACACAACTGAATATTATGTTTTTGTCCCATATTTGTAATTAGACTGGACTCTGCCCTGTATTCACAGCGTGGAATCCAGCGGCCTGCCAGCAGGGGCGTTTCTAGACCCCCTGGGGGCCCGAGGCAAGAAGGACTATGGGTTCTCCCGGCCCCAGAAGAATGATGAATGAAGTCCAGGATGACAGGTCAGTAAAGAAATACTTTATTAAATAATTAACATACAAGATACATATTTCAAACTTTACACACAATATTTAAATGTGCAAAATTTTAAATATGATAAAACTGCAACCAAGCACCAAAAAAACCCTGGACGCAGACCAAGTTTGTGTCCCCTCTGTCTCGCCCTGATTTCTGCACTGCTTTTGCTTCTGTCGTCTCTAATGTGAGGAGCTGCACACTGTGCAACATGTGTCCCAGTCATGTGGGGAGAAGAAATTCTCATTTAACACCTTGCGGTTTAGATTGAAACTGGTCATAGGAATAATAACTGTGGGACATATTTCATGGCAGTAAGTGCAGTTCAGAGTGTAGGACAGTACCGTCACTGACAGTAGCTGCTGAGGCTACTAAATACTGCTTCATCTCGTCCAAATACAAGAGGATAAATAGCCTTTATTGTCATTATACAATGTACAACAGTACCCTGGCAGTGCAGAACGTGTGTGAATGTGTGCATGAAGGGTGGTTGTGACTCTGGCCAATATTGTGTCTTTGCCACCAGAGGGCAGCAGGTCCAGCAGGTAGAAACCAGGGTGTGAACTGCCCTGGTGATGTTTTGTGCTCAGCTGAGGCTTCTGGAGATGTAAATGTACTTGAGGGAGGGGAGAGGGCAGCCAACAGTCTGTGCTGCTGTATGTGATTCTCCTCTGAAGCTTCCTCCATCTGCCTCAATGCTGCTCCTCTTAAAATTATAACTCAGTAGTCCAGTGCAACAATAACAATGTAATGAAAATGACTTTAAAGAAGAAGAGCAACATAGTTTTATTATTATTATTCTTTTTTAAAAATTGCAATATCTCTGCACAGAGCATCCAGTCCTCGTTGTACAGTATAGGAATAGCAGCTTGTTCGGTCTCTACAATTATTAACATGTCAATGACACGCAAAAACAGCTTGGATTTGAGATGATTCTCTGAGTTGTCTGATAAAGTGGAAAAACTCAAATACTCCAACCTGGGTACAATATTGACTCGGGTGTGTTTCGGTGAAAGATGTTTAAACCAGTAAACTTCATTTCAAGCACATAAATGATGAAAACAGTGGTTTAATGATTTAACGTGAATAAATGGCAACAAAAGGGGATCAAATGAAATGCATGTTTCATAAACAATCTTAACACATCAGATGCTGAAAGTGAGAAAACGATAATTCTGTTATGGACAGGTGACTTTTACGTGCCTTTGTTCCAGCTTCACGTGAACCAAGTTTCAAATGTATAAGAGAGGGATGGATGCAGATCTCAGGGTCATTTGACGACAGGGAAGTAACGTGACTTGATAATAGGGTTAGAGAGACAATTTAGAAACAATTCCAGAAGACTACTTTTTAATTTTTAATGAACTCTTCGAAGATCTCAACTTTTAAAATGTATAATATCATCAAAGAGTTCAAAGTTTGGAGATGCCGCTGTGCACATGGCGGCACTGCTTAATGAACACTGGATGTACTAGATGTCACTGCATGGGCTCAGAAACACAAACCCACAAATCACTGTGAACACAACTCTTCACGCATATGCACAGCTCATGCGATAACTGAATTATATACAAACTTAAGAACATTGATGTTGACGTCTTCCTGAGGCAAAATGAGAAATTCACTGTGGTCAGAATAAAAAAACAAACAAAAAAACAAACAGATATTTGCCATATATCAGATCCATCACCACTTCACAGTAAAACATTGTGGTTGCTATGGACTGCATGACACGTGATTCGACCAATAGAGGAAGACTTCTACACAATGACCCCCGTCTCAAAAATGACACCGCCATCACCTGTTGGGAAAAAAAACAAATAAACTCGTCAACATCAACTCACGAAATTGTTAATTTTGTCCAAGTATCATTATTGCACATTGAGACGTTTACAAATGGATCATTTGTAAACTACATTGATGTTATGCTGTATCAGTCGTAAATGTGTTGATTTATATTCTATAATGTAACTTGAAGTTTATGTCAAAGTAAATAATAAAGTAATAAAAAGTGCATCATATAAGGAAGAGATTTTAAAATCTAGTGAGGATCAAATGCAGTGTCTATAGTCTTGACACTGTGTGGCTGAAACTGGGTGAATAAATGTTGAATTAACTGGAAAATGGAGCAACAAAGAAAAACTGCTGCTCAACATGGTACGTAAGTCACATGGATCCTTGTGTCTCTATCACGAACATACGGCCATAAAAAGACCGAGTGCCACCCCACTTCTGTTAAAGCACCGTTCAGTGTCCAGGACACTTCCTGAGACCTGGAGAGAACTGATCCAAATCAGATGCCCGAACCACGTCAACTGACTCGTCTCAATGTGGAGGAGTCGCTGCTCCACTTCGACTCTCTCCCAGACAGCTGAGCTCCTCACTCCTTCACCAAGAGAAGACAGAAAGCTCTTTTTCACCCTCTTGTATTCATGGTCTCATTCTTGCAGTTCATGGCCATAGGTGAGGGCGGGGATATAGACCGACTGGTAAAGACAGCTTTGCTTTATAGCTCAAATATATCCGTCCCTGAGGTGGACTGCAGTGGATGTTGCTGCTTATCCACTTCCAGCATGACCACACCAGAGAAAAGCTGAGGTGTGGAGGACATTCCTCTGTCCACAGTCACCCTGGGAGGTTTCTGTACTACAGGATCTCCTCTCTCTCCAGTGACCTCTCTCTTTGATGCTGACAGTCCCTAAGACGAGGCTGAAGCTCAGAGGAGACAGATCATTTGCCGCCGCTGCTCCGAAACTCTGGAATGAGCTGCCTATCAACATCAGGCAGGCTTCCTCGCTCCCTTTTTTCAAATCCCTTTTAAAAACCCACTTTTATTCTTTGGCTTTTAGTACACCTTGATTTATTTTCATCTTGTTTGATGTCATATAACTTGTAGTAAGCTTGTTTGTTTACATGTTTTCTATGTTTTATGCCTTGTCTCTTCTGTGCTTTTGAATTAACTTTTGAATTATTTTATTTATTTTATTTAATGTTTTTGATGTACAGCACTTTGGTTACCTTTAATTTTTTTTAAATGTGCTTTATAAATAAAGATTGATTGATTGATTGATTGATGGATCTCACAGCGCTGGAAACCGGGGCTTGGTTCTCCTTTGTCTTCCATGTCGGTACAATAGAGGTCAGTCAGTCTCCAAGGTCACGTCCTCCTCCTCCTCCTCCTCCTCATCCTCCTCCTCCTCACAGTCATTTCCTTCTCTAGTGTCTTAGTGGAATCGCTGGCTGAAGGAGCTGTCATCCTACCAGGTGATGCTGTTTTCACAAACAGTGTCTCTTTATATTGCCACCAACTTATGAAACCTGTGAAAATGAAATTACTTTCACCAAATAATGGAAACAGGCACATGCAGCAAAAGGCTCCTTGACAGGAAAGTTTCGGCAAATAATTACACCCACTGCACATTTACAATGAATTCACATCTTTTTAAGACCTCTTTCTCTTTTAATTCTGTTTGTTTTTAAGTTTGATTCCTGCGTTGCTCTGTCTTCAGTTTAATGATTCTTGTTTTGGAATAATTAGATGCACGCATATCAGTTTTGTTTGTTTGTTGAATTAGATCCCAAAATCCAAAATCCAAATCCAAACACTTTGGGGGATTCTACTGCTCGCAAAGGGGGTCTTTCCATGCATGGAAACAACAGTCGCCGATATTTTGACAGTGTTGTCAAATAAAATGGATGTATTCAAGGTTCATACCTAAACGTAAATGTTTGCATGTTTGTTTAATTCATTCTATGTGTCAAACTCCCTTAAAGGTTTTGAACAGAGTATCTTTGGTATTCTGTCATATTCTGCTGCCACCTGATGGCCAACTTTGGTTACTACATTCTTACTGGTATTGGTGAGCTGCCTAAACTATTCTCAATCAGCAGACATAAAAGGAAATTTAGCCTAAAGATGAATTGTGTTTGTTGATACACGTGAAGATATTATAAAATACTGTTAAAAGCACACTGTTTTAGTGAGTGATGCAGCCTCCAGTCTTACAAGTGAAATAGGCTAAGAACACCAAGAATATTGTCATAATAAAATATTGCTGTACAGTAGGTAAATGATTTAATCTTATCTGCGGATTTATATATATGAAATATTCCTTTCTGCCTCAGCTTGGTCCAGGCCGGGGATGAAAATAAGATGGTTTCAATAACCATGTCTTCATACTGTCACACCCTCTGATTCAGCCCGTCAATTCACAACAGGTGTCCTTCAATTATGGTGGCATGTGACAGGAAGTAATTATTCATAAAATAAATGTCAAGCTATAAAGTCTGCAACCTGTATTAAAGCACCAATTCATATCACATGGAAGAGTCAACATTCAGCACTCAATTGACATTCAGAAACATCCGATTTGAGGAAAGAAAGAACAGCACTCAGAAACGTTAAAGAATGCACTCTGCAATCCAGTGTTTGTATCGTTTGAGATTGGGCCCCGGCTCCATCCGGAGACCTCCACCCTGTGAGGTGGGAGTGGTACCCACCACACTATTGTACCGCCCATGAGCCTGCTTTCTTTCTTCATCAGGTCGCACATGGGATGAATATGTCGAAATGAAATGAGCCTGAGTCGACACACCAAGAATAATAATATAGAAATACAGTAACAAAGAAGTGTGCAGAAAAACCTCTGCTTATACTGCAGGACAGTGAATTCAGAAAGTCATCATCTGTTTCACTTCAAGCAGGCAGCCTCGGTAACAATACTGAAATCCACCTGTTGTACTAAATACCAGGACAGCTTTGAACACCGTATCTACAAGTCTTCATCAGTGTAACTAACCAGCAGGCTTTATTGATGAGGTACTGCTAAATTATTAACACAACTTATTTTGTTTTGACAGAAATGTTCTTGATCTGCTAATTGAAAGCCATTTCGCCCTCTGGGTGTGTGAATGGTTGCCCTGTGTGTGTGTGTGTGTGTGTGTGTGTGTGTGGGGGGGGGGGGGGGGGGGGGGTTGTGCGTGTAACCTGGGACAGAAGTACAATAATAAATGGCGGATCACAATAAGCTTCATTTAGAATATATATATATATATATATATATATATATATATATATATATATGGTAATCTGCTACCTTACTTTGAAGTGTTTAATCAGAACTTATAAATAAAGGTCAATTTCTCTTTGACATAATTTTTTGGTATAATTGCTGATGTTCTCCACCGTTCTACTTTCTGCATTAGAAACCATGTGAAGACGCTGAAAGCCACATTGAGCTGCTTTGAATATGGATGTTCACACAAAAGAACACAGGATGAGTGTTTTTATTGTGAAAAGAGTTTATGTTCTGTCTTGCTTTTAAGTGGGAATCACCTGTGGACAAAAGCAGTTCACCCTTATGTACATTTGACTTATAAAATTTTTTATGTATGTCTCCGGCTGCATCATCTCAAAAGTGAGAATCTGTACAGAAAAGCTGCATGTACAAAATACTCTCATTTTAGTGTTAAAGTTGTAAAATCCACGTTTAAATACAGCTTCGTGTGGCTTTCTAGCTTATTGATATTTCCCTCATTGTGGACTGGTGAGTCGAGCCAAACGTAAGAATGCATTTTAATGTAATGGCGCCATCCAGAGGACAAATAAATATTTACTTTTACAGGATTTCTAAAAGAAAGGAAAAGTTAGATGTATTTGGAAACTTTGTGTAAAAGGAGAGGACAGTTTTAACATATTGAATACTTGAAGAGTTACAGTCTGGATTACTGCTCCTGTATCGCCTGTAAAAAGTCTTCAAGGAATTTCTCCTGATTGGGCAGATGAATATCTAATATGTTCTGGCCATTAGGTCAAAGGCCAAAATCACTATCCTTGCAGTTTTTAAGTCTTTACAACATATAGACAGGCTACATTTGTAGATTCTAAGTGTTTGTTTCTATGACTATTAGATGAAGCTCAATAAGCCAGAGGGAAGTCAGGCTGGAAGCTCATCTTCAGGCCCTGTGCATGCGGCCATAACTGCTGAGTTGCAGACTTGTGGATTAAAGAGCCGGCTTTTAAAGTGACTCCACGTCGTGCCTCCCTTTCACTTCTCTTGCTTCTCGGCCATCGTCTGCTGTCGGAGATCCAAAACAAAGCGTGAGCGGTCAACAATGAACCAGAAGGTGGTTCTCATCACGGGCTGCTCCTCCGGGATCGGCCTGGCTTTGGCTGCCCGCATCGCAAAAGACGAGAAGAAGAGCTTCATGGGTAAATTTGGTTTGAAAGGCTTTCTTTAAACACGCTGAGGGGATTTCATTACGTTGTTCTTTGAAATGCTGTCATGCTTCTTATTCTCTTTAGCTTTAGATTTCAATTTCATCACTCATGTCTTTTTGTTTATGAGTCCAGTTTGCTGCACTGCGTTACTATTGCCTCAATGTTCAGTGTCAAATTCACATCATGTAAATATCAGTGGTACAAAAGAGGAGTAGAAGTGGCAAAGATGATGCTGCGTTCAAATTAAAATAGGAATGTAGACGAGAAAACATGTTCACTGAAGCTGAAGCGACGACTCTTAGCAGAAACACACTTGAAAAAAAACCACAAAATAAAGTTTATCCACTGTTGTGGACTTGTGAGTTTCATTTGTGCTACAAAACATCAACAATCATCAGGTTTAAAAAACGAATATAAAGCACAAAAGAATGCTACTCGTCATATGGGAATAAAAACAAATGAGAGAATGACAGTGAATTTTTTATTTTTTATTCAAATGGTCAATGCTGCGGTGGGCCGGCAGCGGGGAGCGATTGATTCGCTGCGTTAGGAGCTGGCGACGTTTTGAAATTGATGGATGTGTCCATTGCTGTCCACCCAAAACCATGCCACAGGCATCACTGGTGGAGGAGGAGGATTGAGAGGCTGGTTGTTTCGCCCTCTCCTCCGCGGTCGTTTTTTGCCCTAAAAATAGAAAATACGTTTAATCACTAAGTTGATTAAAAAAACAAAAGCTGTTTAGCAGTTTTATTGACGTCTTGTGAGCATTTATGAGTTTTAGGTGAGGAGAGAGTTCCTACATAGTTTGAGGCGGGCGACCAGCCTGGATGCCTCTCCTGGTGGAGCTGAGCCTCAAGTTTGGCCAGGTCGTAATACCGCTGCTGCTCTGTTTGTGACATGGCCTTCCACTGTGGAGAGACGACAACACGTTGTCAGCACACACAACGACAAGCCAGCTTCTAAACATGAGTAATGAGTTTGTATCTCCAATATGTAGGAGCCGACAACTCACCCTCTTTCCGACCTCGGCGTTCACGGCCGCACTCCCCTTGGTGCCGAGAGCTGCCGCAGTGGTGGCTCTCTGCTCTTTTAAATAGAGCATGAAGGCATTCGGGGGTTTTCGAATGTGCGGCTCGTGATCGTCAGGACGTTTTCTTTTCCTGCAGGAACCAAAAACAAATGTTCAGAGCAAGCATTCAAGAAGACTTCAAACACAAATCGACATGTAATAGGATGTCTGGTGTTACACTCCAACATGTGAGTCACAGTCAGGCCTCACTGACACTTAATAAACGGAGGTTTTGTCACTGAGCAATGACTCAGAGCTTGAAGTAAAGCTCTGGTAAATAAACTGAATGTAATGATGTTCATGTAGGTACAAACAGCCAGAAGTGTTTTTAGAGCCAGAAGTGGACAGTGGGACTCACCTGGAGGTGGAGGGGGTGGGAGTTGGAGTCGGAGGAGCAGCAGGGGGGGCGGGACTCGGGCTCTGGGACAGTCCTTCAACAGACTGGAGACAAAAGAAAAGTGTTAAAAGCACAAGTTCCATAAGTTGAGAGACTGTTAAGATCTCTCAACTAGATCGACACACACAGAGTGAGGTGGAATTTAAAGGATCAAATGTGTCTTTTTTCAAAAGCATATTTTGCTGTGTAATTAAAAGAGATATTTATCAATCAGAGTCCCACATTGTTCTACATCTTCAACGTCTTAACAAGTGAAATCACAGCTCTAAGTTCCAGTGACTGAACGTCTCACCTGTCCCACTCCAGCTTGTCCGGTGTCTAGCTGAAGGAGGGAATCTGGCTCGATGGTTTGGAGGTGACCCTGACCACATTCCTCCAGAAGACTTTTCAGGTTGTCATCAAAGTCAATCCGAGAGACAGAAAGAGCATTGAACATTAGGATGAGGCTCACAGTAAAAAACTGTGACAAGAATAATGATACAAACACTGGAACTAACAGTTATTAACATCAGAAAAGACTGAATGTATGATTTCTTTCACAGTAGTATATATATCAACACAACTGATAACATTTCTAATAAACATAAATCACAACCAAATCACTGAAACAAGAAACGCTGAGTGGAAATGCACAGTGTGAAATGTTACTTTTCACACTCTCTTAGTTAAAACTTGAATGTATTTGGAGATTTTCAGTAACTTAAAGAATACAGAATAATTTAAAAACATACTCAGCCAGAGGACCAGAAGCTGGTGGGACCGGGTCTGGAGTCAACTCGTCCCCCAGTAGTTCCACCAATGCATTTAAAATGTCCATTCTGGAGATGGGAAAAGCATTGAATATCAGAATGAGGTTCACAGTCACTTTAAAGCCAAACATGTTACAAGAATAATGACATAAACACTGGCACTAATAGTTCTTAACATCAGAAATGACTGAATTTATTTAATGAACATCAACCACAATTCAATAGCTTCAGGATAATTCAATGTAAGATAAATTATTAAAATAAACTGAAATGCAAGAAATTTTACTCTTTCTAAAGCTTCTGAGTGAAAATACAGTTTGAAATGTTACTTTTCACTATCACTGGTACTTTGTTGATACTTTTTCACTAGTATTGTTGTTATTACACACATATATGTATCACTGAGCGGCAGCTACACTCAAAATGTATTCATAAATGTTCTAATTATGTTTAATCTCCTTTGTTATCTGTGTTTAGATATGGTGGAAGTATTTTTAACTAGCAGAGTGGTGAGAAAGTAGAATTAAAATGGCAGGTGTTTATTTGTGTTGCCATGGAGACGGCCTTCAGGTCATCACATTAGCTTTAGCAGCTAGCTTTCAGGCCTTGATGGATTTGTAGTCCTCAAACAAATGATTGTTTTTCGATAGCCAATTGACCAATTTGAAGGATTTTTGAACTTACAACATTTATACAGTGTGAAATGTTACTTTTCCTACTCTCTTAGTTCAAACTTGGATGCACTTGGCACTTTTCAGTTTTTTTTAAACTAAAAAGTTTGTCATCAGAAGTTAACTTTGTTAAACCACCGAAACCTCTTAGAGATCAAGAAGCAACTTAAAAGAATCTGGCATGATCTAAAAACAACAGAATGTGTAAACACTTACCCGGTTTGTGGATCGAGCTCCTCATGAGGAGGCTCAACGGGGTCTGGTGGGGGATTGTTACTCCGAAGAGCCTCCCATTCCGATCTAAGCATTCTGACCATTCTGGAGATGGAAAAAGCATTGCATATTATTTGTATGAGGGTGTTTGAGAGAGAGATATATGATATATTTTTATATAAATGTATAATTAAAAAACAACCCAATCTCGTGAACATGTAGCAACATTAGCAACATCAGCACTAAGTGACAGGAGTTGATCAATCCAGTAAAAATAAGCACTTACTTTGGTTGTTGATGCCGGCTCCTTTTTTCGTGGCTGCTACGAGAAGGCTCACGGAGGACTGAAGCCTGGCGTTGGTTATGTCTAACTGCCCGTCAGGTAGTAACGGCTTCCTATTGGCCGCCACGGCAGCTAGATCACTGATTGGTTGAAACCACAGCCACCGCTGATTGGCTGGAACTTCAGCTACGCTGATATATCCACTGGTTCTGTTACTGCGACTTCCAACTTTTTTAAGGAAAAATTACACTTTGAATTTCTTGATATTTCTACCATTTTAATGTTCCTTAAACAAAGTAACCAATTTTTTAAAAATTCAAATTTTCCAGAGTTTGTAGATATATATGTATATATTGATATTTATGTTTAATTGTATTAATTAGTAATTATAACATATTCATTAGATATATATTAAAACTATTAGGTCATATTTGTTGGACGGCACTATCAAGTTCAGCGACGCAGCGGCCCGGTGTTTCGGATTAACTGGTTTCCATGTTAACTGATGACCAACACCAGATACAACAAACCAGACAGAAATCCATAGCTGTCCTCGCCACAGTCATTTACCCACATTTAAATTGGTCACCAGTTAACATGGACGCCAGTTAATCCGAAACACCAGTGGAAAGTTTGACGGAATCACGATACCTTATTCTTGCAAGTGAGCATAAAGAACTTTTTCCGCCAGGTGAAGTATACCTGCTGCATTTTGTCATATGGATTCTGGTCAAACTCCAGCATTTAAATTGTATTTGAACTGCTGAAGGGCGTTCATGTGAACAATGACACATGGAGAGTTTCAGATTAATTATTCATGGAGCTTAGTGCTGCTTTTGACACACTTGTCTACAACATAGGACTTGACATACTTGTTGGTCATTTCTGACGCATTAAATTGGTTTAGATCTTGCTTCCAGGACAGGAACTCGTTGGTGCATAAATCAAAATAATGAGTGGATGTGTCGGAATGTTTTTTAATGTAAGGCAGAAAACATGGGAGGTAATTGTTTTTGGCCCCAAAGAAAAAATGCTAAACTCTCATTTTGACTCCATGTCACTTGGGTTAGACATTAAGAAAATAACTAAATCAGTTCACTGCCATCTGAAATCTATTGCAAGAATTAAAGGATTTCCAACCAAATGAGATTCAGAGAAGCTTGTTGATGCAGCTTTTAGTTTATTCTCCTTTCTTCGTTGCTTTGTTTTAATGTGTTTCCTTGTCAAGCACTGTGCATCGCCTTGTGTCTCAATGGTGCTGTAGAAATCAATTTGTCCTGCTTTAGTGTTAATAGACCTCGCTCTTTTAGGAAAACCAGGCCGCGGACCCGTCCTCGCAGGTAAAGCAGGATCAGAAACGATGGCGGGGAAACCTTGGAAAAAACACGGCAACAGAAACAAGAAGGAGAAAGTACGGCGAATCACGAAGCATCTTGATGCTTGATGAGGTTCACATTACTGATCATTTTATCCTGAGTGGAAAACTTTTAAAGTTGACATGTGATTCCAAAGGAATAAGTGTAACGACGTCAGCAGATGAAGGCTTCTAAATTCTTTAAATACTGAAAGGACCGGCTGTTTTATTACGGCAGTACATAATCTGCCCTGTATGCTCTGGTGTGAAGATCATGATTGATGCATTCCCTCAACTGAACGTTTTGCAGTGTCTGATGTCTCCAGGGAAGTAAATTCATTGTGATTAAAAACTTCAATCCTATTGCAGTGAAAATCGTGTCACAGTTGTCGTGATACGGTTGGTTGTATGTTCATTACTGAGTTTTTCCTCATACAGTTAACATCTACTGAGCTGGACTGTTTATAAGTAAATGTCTTCATATTGGTGCGTCACTTCTTTACCTGATTTCTACAATGAGCTTGATTTCTGCATCTCTGCAATGTTTCAAAGGTAAATTAACATTTCTTCAAAAGCTTGATTTGTTACAGTGTGAACTGTGATTAAGACAGTATACATTTTCCAAATGGAATAAAATGTGACATTTTAAATTGAGGATGTGTGTTCATTTCTCAACTCGGCCAAGAATATCCATGAATTTTAATTATTATTATTATATATATATATATATATATATATATATATATATATATATATATATATATATATATATATATTGTAGCGTCCCGCAGGCCGCTGGAATAACCACGACGTTCTTGACAGCAAAGCCGCTTTATTGCTTCTCGAACCTGGTTACTGTAGGCCGTAACCACGCCAACACAGAATACAATCTTCAACGAACCTGGCAGCTCTCTCGCTCATTCACGTCACCTCTCGCTCTCCTCAGGCCGACCCACACAGCACACCTGACCCGCCCCTATTCTCCACCCGCAGCCACTCACAATCCAACGGTGCATTCACTGAACATTAAAACAATCGGAACCATCAGAAAATCTAAAAGACAATAAACTCACAACTATATTACAACTGCAGAATATTACAATATATATATATATATATATATATATATATATATATATATATATATATATATATATATATATATATATATATTTTTTTTTTTTTTTTTTTTTTTTTTTTTTTTAGATATTTTTTTTATATATATATACTGGGTTATTTTGGTTGAGTATCCACCCAAATACTTTGGGAATGATTATTAGAAAATAGTATCCTCAGTTGCCAAACTGAAGAAATAATGTTTGTGATAGGAGCAGCTGTACTTATTTAATATATATATGTGCAACACTTTTTTACTAAATATTTTTGGGAGGTTTTCTTTAGCATCTTATTCCTATAAAACTAAGTGGTCTTTGTTTGTCCATATTTTCTGTGGTAACTTTGTATTTGGTTGGGAAACGTGAACTTGTTCTCTCAAGAGGATCTCATAAATACCAAGGCAGTGATGGTTGTGGTTCATTTGACCACATTCCCAAACACATGAAATCTTTTTACAGTATTCCTGGCTATTGTCCAATATATTAGATTTGCTTTTAATTAATTTCAATCTAATTAGTTAGATAGCAATCATGTCATCGTTGACATTATGTTATTACATTTTAGCTTTTTAAACTGCATATAAGTAATTTTGTCAAATGTTGTGTTTGTGCTGAAACAAAGTAATTTTGTGCAAAGGGGCGATAAAATGCTTTTCTGTGTTAGTCCATCATATTTTAAATTCCAAGGAGGTTTAAAGACACCTAAGGCGTTTAGTACGACTGGTGTTGGCGTCCACTTTTCATAGGTTTATGCACAGATACTCTTGTTGGCCCAGAATCTGTATTTTCTAAAGCCTTAAACAGTGAATCATCCCCCTCAAAATAACCCAAAGTGGAGTGTAGTACTTCTTTTACATTTCCAGCTGCATTTGCTTAAAACAAACAAAAAAAAAAAAACTCTTCTTCATGATTTAATTCAATGAACCTTGCAAGATTCACCACAAACGATCCAGCGCGTTCATTAAAAACAATACATCTCTTATATTATTCTTTATGACCATATATCTAGAATTGTATTCACTCAAGTTCATAATCAAATGACCAACATAGCGGCTCGGACACAAACTGTTAATGTTACTCTTTTTGTTTACATACTTGGTTTACGTGAACTGACAGTTAGTCTGAGTTTAGGGAAAACAAAAGTTTTATCAGATTTATTTTCAAACAACACATCAAGACATCTTTCAAAGCATTTTAGAATGTTTTGATAGAAACCCCCAAAAAAGAAGTGCAAAATAAGCTGCTTGTTTCAGTCATTGACGAATATGAGCAGATCTAAACATGTATAAATATGAACAAATCTGGAAACATTTTCAAGATTCTGAACACATTTCTGGGTGATAATAAAACTGAGCCTTACGCTGGACAAGAAGGTCCGAATCAGAAACACCAGCTCACTTTATCAAACACAAAATACTCCTTTAAACCACATTTCCACTGATCAAGTGAAGAAATCGTGCATCAAGACATTAAAACTTTATTTAAGTTTTCCAACACAATTTTTGAAGTGGTCTTGAAGAGCTCGATCTCCTCTCATTCGCCGGTCTCTCTCTCTCTCTCTCTCTCTCTCTCTCTCTCTCTCTCTCTCTCTCTCTCTCTCTCTCTCTCTCTCTCTCTCTCCACTCTCTCTACTTACATGTACTTGTTTTTTTCTTTCTTTCTTTAATCTCTCACTACTATAATAAAGCACCCTATGGATCCGCACGCTGCACAAGGTGCCTTTATTTTACACTGACCACCTGCCGTACAAAATGTCTGTACACACAACTGAATATTATGTTTTTGTCCCATATTTGTAATTAGACTCGACTCTGCCCTGTATTCACAGCGTGGAATCCAGCGGCCTGCCAGCAGGGGCGTTTCTAGACCCCCTGGGGGCCCGAGGCAAGAAGGACTATGGGTTCTCCCGGCCCCAGAAGAATGATGAATGAAGTCCAGGATGACAGGTCAGTAAAGAAATACTTTATTAAATAATTAACATACAAGATACATATTTCAAACTTTACACACAATATTTAAATGTGCAAAATTTTAAATATGATAAAACTGCAACCAAGCACCAAAAAAACCCTGGACGCAGACCAAGTTTGTGTCCCCTCTGTCTCGCCCTGATTTCTGCACTGCTTTTGCTTCTGTCGTCTCTAATGTGAGGAGCTGCACACTGTGCAACATGTGTCCCAGTCATGTGGGGAGAAGAAATTCTCATTTAACACCTTGCGGTTTAGATTGAAACTGGTCATAGGAATAATAACTGTGGGACATATTTCATGGCAGTAAGTGCAGTTCAGAGTGTAGGACAGTACCGTCACTGACAGTAGCTGCTGAGGCTACTAAATACTGCTTCATCTCGTCCAAATACAAGAGGATAAATAGCCTTTATTGTCATTATACAATGTACAACAGTACTCTGGCAGTGCAGAACGTGTGTGAATGTGTGCATGAAGGGTAGTTGTGACTCTGGCCAACATTGTGTCTTTGCCACCAGAGGGCAGCAGGTCCAGCAGGTGGAAACCAGGGTGTGAACTGCCCTGGTGATGTTTTGTGCTCAGTTGAGGCTTCTGGAGGTGTAAATGTACTTGAGGGAGGGGAGAGGGCAGCCAACAATCCTCTGTGCTGCTGTATGTGATTCTCCTCTGAAGCTTCCTCCATCTGCCTCAATGCTGCTCCTCTTAAAATTATAACTCAGTAGTCCAGTGCAACAATAACAATGTAATGAAAATGACTTTAAAGAAGAAGAGCAACATAGTTTTATTATTATTATTCTTTTTTAAAAATTGCAATATCTCTGCACAGAGCATCCAGTCCTCGTTGTACAGTATAGGAATAGCAGCTTGTTCGGTCTCTACAATTATTAACATGTCAATGACACGCAAAAACAGCTTGGATTTGAGATGATTCTCTGAGTTGTCTGATAAAGTGGAAAAACTCAAATACTCCAACCTGGGTACAATATTGACTCGGGTGTGTTTCGGTGAAAGATGTTTAAACCAGTAAACTTCATTTCAAGCACATAAATGATGAAAACAGTGGTTTAATGATTTAACGTGAATAAATGGCAACAAAAGGGGATCAAATGAAATGCATGTTTCATAAACAATCTTAACACATCAGATGCTGAAAGTGAGATAACGATAATTCTGTTATGGACAGGTGACTTTTACGTGCCTTTGTTCCAGCTTCACGTGAACCAAGTTTCAAATGTATAAGAGAGGGATGGATGCAGATCTCAGGGTCATTTGACGACAGGGAAGTAACGTGACTTGATAATAGGGTTAGAGAGACAATTTAGAAACAATTCCAGAAGACTACTTTTTAATTTTTAATGAACTCTTCAAAGATCCCAACTTTTAAAATGTATAATATCATCAAAGAGTTCAAAGTTTGGAGACGCCGCTGTGCACATGACGGCACTGCTTAATGAACACTGGATGTACTAGATGTCACTGCATGGGCTCAGAAACACAAACCCACAAATCACTGTGAACACAACTCTTCACGCATATGCACAGCTCATGCGATAACTGAATTATATACAAACTTAAGAACATTGATGTTGACGTCTTCCTGAGGCAAAATGAGAAATTCACTGTGGTCAGAATAAAAAAACAAACAAAAAAACAAACAGATATTTGCCATATATCAGATCCATCACCACTTCACAGTAAAACATTATGGTTGCTATGGACTGCATGACACGTGACTCTATGACCAATAGAGGAAGACTTCTACACAATGACCCCCGTCTCAAAAATGACACCGCCATCACCTGTTGGGAAAAAAAACAAATAAACTCGTCAACATCAACTCACGAAATTGTTAATTTTGTCCAAGTATCATTATTGCACATTGAGACGTTTACAAATGGATCATTTGTAAACTACATTGATGTTATGCTGTATCAGTCGTAAATGTGTTGATTTATATTCTATAAGGTAACTTGAAGTTTATGTCAAAGTAAATAATAAAGTAATAAAAAGTGCATCATATAAGGAAGAGATTTTAAAATCTAGTGAGGATCAAATGCAGTGTCTATAGTCTTGACACTGTGTGGCTGAAACTGGGTGAATAAATGTTGAATTAACTGGAAAATGGAGCAACAAAGAAAAACTGCTGCTCAACATGGTACGTAAGTCACATGGATCCTTGTGTCTCTATCACGAACATACGGCCATAAAAAGATCGAGTGCCACCCCACTTCTGTTAAAGCACCGTTCAGTGTCCAGGACACTTCCTGAGACCTGGAGAGAACTGATCCAAATCAGATGCCCGAACCACGTCAACTGACTCGTCTCAATGTGGAGGAGTCGCTGCTCCACTTCGACTCTCTCCCAGACGGCTGAGCTCCTCACTCCTTCACCAAGAGAAGACAGAAAGCTCTTTTTCACCCTCTTGTATTCATGGTCTCATTCTTGCGGTCCATGGCCATAGGTGAGGGCGGGGATATAGACCGACTGGTAAAGACAGCTTTGCTTTATAGCTCAAATATATCCGTCCCTGAGGTGGACTGCAGTGGACGTTGCTGCTTATCCACTTCCAGCATGACCACACCAGAGAAAAGCTGAGGTCTGGAGGACATTCCTCTGTCCACAGTCACCCTGGGAGGTTTCTGTACTACAGGATCTCCTCTCTCTCCAGTGACCTCTCTCTTTGATGCTGACAGTCCCTAAGACGAGGCTGAAGCTCAGAGGAGACAGATCATTTGCCGCCGCTGCTCCGAAACTCTGGAATGAGCTGCCTATCAACATCAGGCAGGCTTCCTCGCTCCCTTTTTTCAAATCCCTTTTAAAAACCCACTTTTATTCTTTGGCTTTTAGTACACCTTGATTTATTTTCATCTTGTTTGATGTCATATAACTTGTAGTAAGCTTGTTTGTTTACATGTTTTCTATGTTTTATGCCTTGTCTCTTCTGTGCTTTTGAATTAACTTTTGAATTATTTTATTTATTTTATTTAATGTTTTTGATGTACAGCACTTTGGTTACCTTTAATTTTTTTTAAATGTGCTTTATAAATAAAGATTGATTGATTGATTGATTGATGGATCTCACAGCGCTGGAAACCGGGGCTTGGTTCTCCTTTGTCTTCCATGTCGGTACAATAGAGGTCAGTCAGTCTCCAAGGTCACGTCCTCCTCCTCCTCCTCCTCCTCCTCCTCCTCCTCCTCCTCCTCACAGTCATTTCCTTCTCTAGTGTCTTAGTGGAATCGCTGGCTGAAGGAGCTGTCATCCTACCAGGTGATGCTGTTTTCACAAACAGTGTCTCTTTATATTGCCACCAACTTATGAAACCTGTGAAAATGAAATTACTTTCACCAAATAATGGAAACAGGCACATGCAGCAAAAGGCTCCTTGACAGGAAAGTTTCGGCAAATAATTACACCCACTGCACATTTACAATGAATTCACATCTTTTTAAGACCTCTTTCTCTTTTAATTCTGTTTGTTTTTAAGTTTGATTCCTGCGTTGCTCTGTCTTCAGTTTAATGATTCTTGTTTTGGAATAATTAGATGCACGCATATCAGTTTTGTTTGTTTGTTGAATTAGATCCCAAAATCCAAAATCCAAATCCAAACACTTTGGGGGATTCTACTGCTCGCAAAGGGGGTCTTTCCATGCATGGAAACAACAGTCGCCGATATTTTGACAGTGTTGTCAAATAAAATGGATGTATTCAAGGTTCATACCTAAACGTAAATGTTTGCATGTTTGTTTAATTCATTCTATGTGTCAAACTCCCTTAAAGGTTTTGAACAGAGTATCTTTGGTATTCTGTCATATTCTGCTGCCACCTGATGGCCAACTTTGGTTACTACATTCTTACTGGTATTGGTGAGCTGCCTAAACTATTCTCAATCAGCAGACATAAAAGGAAATTTAGCCTAAAGATGAATTGTGTTTGTTGATACACGTGAAGATATTATAAAATACTGTTAAAAGCACACTGTTTTAGTGAGTGATGCAGCCTCCAGTCTTACAAGTGAAATAGGCTAAGAACACCAAGAATATTGTCATAATAAAATATTGCTGTACAGTAGGTAAATGATTTAATCTTATCTGCGGATTTATATATATGAAATATTCCTTTCTGCCTCAGCTTGGTCCAGGCCGGGGATGAAAATAAGATGGTTTCAATAACCATGTCTTCATACTGTCACACCCTCTGATTCAGCCCGTCAATTCACAACAGGTGTCCTTCAATTATGGTGGCATGTGACAGGAAGTAATTATTCATAAAATAAATGTCAAGCTATAAAGTCTGCAACCTGTATTAAAGCACCAATTCATATCACATGGAAGAGTCAACATTCAGCACTCAATTGACATTCAGAAACATCCGATTTGAGGAAAGAAAGAACAGCACTCAGAAACGTTAAAGAATGCACTCTGCAATCCAGTGTTTGTATCGTTTGAGATTGGGCCCCGGCTCCATCCAGAGACCTCCACCCTGTGAGGTGGGAGTGGTACCCACCACACTATTGTACCGCCCATGAGCCTGCTTTCTTTCTTCATCAGGTCGCACATGGGATGAATATGTCGAAATGAAATGAGCCTGAGTCGACACACCAAGAATAATAATATAGAAATACAGTAACAAAGAAGTGTGCAGAAAAACCTCTGCTTATACTGCAGGACAGTGAATTCAGAAAGTCATCATCTGTTTCACTTCAAGCAGGCAGCCTCGGTAACAATACTGAAATCCACCTGTTGTACTAAATACCAGGACAGCTTTGAACACCGTATCTACAAGTCTTCATCAGTGTAACTAACCAGCAGTCTTTATTGATGAGGTACTGCTAAATTATTAACACAACTTATTTTGTTTTGACAGAAATGTTCTTGATCTGCTAATTGAAAGCCATTTCGCCCTCTGGGTGTGTGAATGGTTGCCCTGTGTGTGTGTGTGTGTGTGTGTGTGTGTGTGTGTGGGGGGGGGGGGGGGTTGTGCGTGTAACCTGGGACAGAAGTACAATAATAAATGGCGGATCACAATAAGCTTCATTTAGAATATATATATATATATATATATATATATATATATATATATATATATATATATATATATATATATATGGTAATCTGCTACCTTACTTTGAAGTGTTTAATCAGAACTTATAAATAAAGGTCAATTTCTCTTTGACATAATTTTTTGGTATAATTGCTGATGTTCTCCACCGTTCTACTTTCTGCATTAGAAACCATGTGAAGACGCTGAAAGCCACATTGAGCTGCTTTGAATATGGATGTTCACACAAAAGAACACAGGATGAGTGTTTTTATTGTGAAAAGAGTTTATGTTCTGTCTTGCTTTTAAGTGGGAATCACCTGTGGACAAAAGCAGTTCACCCTTATGTACATTTGACTTATAAAATTTTTTATGTATGTCTCCGGCTGCATCATCTCAAAAGTGAGAATCTGTACAGAAAAGCTGCATGTACAAAATACTCTCATTTTAGTGTTAAAGTTGTAAAATCCACGTTTAAATACAGCTTCGTGTGGCTTTCTAGCTTATTGATATTTCCCTCATTGTGGACTGGTGAGTCGAGCCAAACGTAAGAATGCATTTTAATGTAATGGCGCCATCCAGAGGACAAATAAATATTTACTTTTACAGGATTTCTAAAAGAAAGGAAAAGTTAGATGTATTTGGAAACTTTGTGTAAAAGGAGAGGACAGTTTTAACATATTGAATCCTTGAAGAGTTACAGTCTGGGTTACTGCTCCTGTATCGTCTTTAAAAAGCCTCGAAGGAATTTCTCCTGATGAATATCTAATATGTTCTGGCCATTAGGTCAAAGGCCAAAATCACTATCCTTGCAGTTTTTAAGTCTTTACAACATATAGACAGGCTACATTTGTAGATTCTAAGTGTTTGTTTCTATGACTATTAGATGAAGCTCAATAAGCCAGAGGGAAGTCAGGCTGGATGCTCATCTTCAGGCCATGTGCATGCGGCCATATCTGCTGAGTTGCAGACTTGTGGATTAAAGAGCCGGCTTTTAAAGTGACTCCACGTCGTGCCTCCCTTCCACTTCTCTTGCTTCTCGGCCATCGTCTGCTGTCGGAGATCCAAAACAAAGCGTGAGCGGTCAACAATGAACCAGAAGCTGGTTCTCATCACGGGCTGCTCCTCCGGGATCGGCCTGGCTTTGGCTACCCGCATCGCAAAAGACGAGAAGTAGAGCTTCATGGGTAAATTTGGTTTGAAAGGCTTTCTTTAAACACGCTGAGGGGATTTCATTACGTTGTTCTTTGAAATGCTGTCATGCTTCTTATTCTCTTTAGCTTTAGATTTCAATTTCATCACTCATGTCTTTTTGTTTATGAGTCCAGTTTGCTGCACTGCGTAACTATTGCCTCAATGTTCAGTGTCAAATTCACATCATGTAAATATCAGTGGTACAAAAGAGGAGTAGAAGTAGCAAAGATGATGCTGCGTTTAAATTAAAATAGGAATGTAGAAGAGAAAACATGTTCACTGAAGCTGAAGCGACGACTCTTAGCAGAAACACACTTGAAGAATAACCACAAAATAAAGTTTATCCACTGTTGTGGACTTGTGAGTTTCATTTGTGCTACAAAACATCAACAATCATCACGTTTAAACTATGAATATAAAGTACAAAAGAATGCTACTCGTCATATGGGAATAAAAACAAATGAGAGAATGACAGTGAATTTTTTATTTTTTATTCAAATGGTCAATGCTGCGGTGGGCCGGCAGCGGGGAGCGATTGATTCGCTGCGTTAGGAGCTGGCGACGTTTTGAAATTGATGGATGTGTCCATTGCTGTCCACCCAAAACCATGCCACAGGCATCACTGGTGGAGGAGGAGGATTGAGAGGCTGGTTGTTTCGCCCTCTCCTCCGCGGTCGTTTTTTGCCCTAAAAATAGAAAATACGTTTAATCACTAAGTTGATTAAAAAAACGAAAACTGTTTAGCAGTTTTATTGACGTCTTGTGAGCATTTATGAGTTTTAGGTGAGGAGAGAGTTCCTACATAGTTTGAGGCGGGCGACCAGCCTGGATGCCTCTCCTGGTGGAGCTGAGCCTCAAGTTTGGCCAGGTCATAATACCGCTGCTGCTCGTTGTGTGACATGGCCTTCCACTGTGGAGAGACGACAACACGTTGTCAGCACACACAACGACAAGCCAGCTTCTAAACATGAGTAAGGAGTTTGTATCTCCAATATGTAGGAGCCGACAACTCACCCTCTTTCCGACCTCGGCGTTCACGGCCGCACTCCCCTTGGTGCCGAGAGCTGCCGCAGCGTTGGCTCTCTGCTCTTTTAAATAGAGCATGAAGGCATTCGGGGGTTTTCGAATGTGCGGCTCGTGATCGTCAGGACGTTTTCTTTTCCTGCAGGAACCAAAAACAAATGTTCAGAGCAAGCATTCAAGAAGACTTCAAACACAAATCGACATGTAATAGGATGTCTGGTGTTACACTCCAACATGTGAGTCACAGTCAGGCCTCACTGACACTTAATAAACGGAGGTTTTGTCACTGAGCAATGACTCAGAGCTTGAAGTAAAGCTCTGGTAAATAAACTGAATGTAATGATGTTCATGTAGGTACAAACAGCCAGAAGTGTATTTAGAGCCAGAAGTGGACAGTGGGACTCACCTGGAGGTGGAGGGGGTGGGAGTCGGAGTCGGAGGAGCAGCAGGGGGGGCGGGACTCGGGCTCTGGGACAGTCCTTCAACAGACTGGAGACAAAAGAAAAGTGTTAAAAGCACAAGTTCCATAAGTTGAGAGACTGTTAAGATCTCTCAACTAGATCGACACACACAGAGTGAGGTGGAATTTAAAGGATCAAATGTGTCTTTTTTCAAAAGCATATTTTGCTGTGTAATTAAAAGAGATATTTATCAATCAGAGTCCCACATTGTTCTACATCTTCAACGTCTTAACAAGTGAAATCACAGCTCTAAGTTCCAGTGACTGAACGTCTCACCTGTCCCACTCCAGCTTGACCGGTGTCTAGCTGAAGGAGAGCATCTGGCTCGATTGTATGGAGGTGACCCTGACCACATTCCTCCAGAAGACTTTTCAGGTTGTCATCAAAGTCAATCCGAGAGACAGAAAGAGCATTGAACATTAGGATGAGGCTCACAGTAAAAAACTGTGACAAGAATAATGATGCAAACACTGGAACTAACAGTTATTAACATCAGAAAAGACTGAATGTATGCTTTCTTTCACAGTAGTGTATATATCAACACAACCGATAACATTTCTAATAAACATAAATCACAACCAAATCACTGAAACAAGAAACGCTGAGTGGAAATGCACAGTGTGAAATGTTACTTTTCACACTCTCTTAGTTAAAACTTGAATGTATTTGGAGATTTTCAGTAACTTAAAGAATACAGAATAATTTAAAAACATACTCAGCCAGAGGACCAGAAGCTGGTGGGACCGGGTCTGGAGTCAACTCGTCCCCCAGTAGTTCCACCAATGCATTTAAAATGTCCATTCTGGAGATGGGAAAAGCATTGAATATCAGAATGAGGTTCACAGTCACTTTAAAGCCAAACATGTTACAAGAATAATGACATAAACACTGGCACTAATAGTTCTTAACATCAGAAATGACTGAATTTATTTAATGAACATCAACCACAATTCAATAGCTTCAGGATAATTCAATGTAAGATAAATGATTAAAATAAACTGAAATGCAAGAAATTTAACTCTTTCTAAAGCTTCTGAGTGAAAATACAGGTTGAAATATTACTTTTCACTATCACTGGTACTTTGTTGATACTTTTTCACTAGTATTGTTGTTATTACACACATATATGTATCACTGAGCGGCAGCTACACTCAAAATTTATTCATAAATGTTCTAATTATGTTTAATCTCCTTTGTTATCTGTGTTTAGATATGGTGGAAGTATTTTTAACTAGCAGAGTGGTGAGAAAGTAGAATTAAAATGGCAGGTGTTTATTTGTGTTGCCATGGAGACGGCCTTCAGGTCATCACATTAGCTTTAGCAGCTAGCTTTCAGGCCTTGATGGATTTGTAGTCCTCAAACAAATGATTGTTTTTCGATAGCCAATTGACCAATTTGAAGGATTTTTGAACTTACAACATTTATACAGTGTGAAATGTTACTTTTCCTACTCTCTTAGTTCAAACTTGGATGCACTTGGCACTTTTCAGTTTTTTTTAAACTAAAAAGTTTGTCATCAGAAGTTAACTTTGTTAAACCACCGAAACCTCTCAGAGATCAAGAAGCAACTTAAAAGAATCCGGCATGATCTAAAAACAACAGAATGTGTAAACACTTACCCGATTTGTGGATCGAGCTCCTCATGAGGATGCTCAACGGGGTCTGGTGGGGGATTGTTACTCCGAAGAGCCTCCCATTCCGATCTAAGCATTCTGACCATTCTGGAGATGGAAAAAGCATTGCATATTATTTGTATGAGGGTGTTTGAGAGAGAGATATATGATATATTTTTATATATATGTATAATTAAAAAACAACCCAATCTCGTGAACATGTAGCAACATTAGCAACATCAGCACTAAGTGACAGGAGTTGATCAATCCAGTAAAAATAAGCACTTACTTTGGTTGTTGATGCCGGCTCCTTTTTTCGTGGCTGCTACGAGTAGGCTCACGGAGGACTGAAGCCTGGCGTTGGTTATGTCTAACTGCCCGTCAGGTAGTAACGGCTTCCTATTGGCCGCCACGGCAGCTAGATCACTGATTGGTTGAAACCACAGCCACCGCTGATTGGCTGCAACTATCAGCTACGCTGATATATCCACTGGTTCTCTGTTACTGCGACTTCCAACTTTTTTAAGGAAAAATTACACTTTGAATTTCTTGATATTTCTACCATTTTAATGTTCCTTAAACAAAGTAACCAATTTTTTAAAAATTCAAATTTTCCAGAGTTTGTAGATATATATGTATATATTGATATTTATGTTTAATTGTATTAATTAGTAATTATAACATATTCATTAGATATATATTAAAACTCTTCGGTCATATTTGTTGGACGGCACTATCAAGTTCAGCGAGGCAGCGGCCCGGTGTTTCGGATTAACTGGTTTCCATGTTAACTGATGACCAACACCAGATACAACAAACCAGACAGAAATCCGTAGCTGTCCTCGCCACAGTCATTTACCCACATTTAAATTGGTCACCAGTTAACATGGACGCCAGTTAATCCGAAACACCAGTGGAAAATTTGACGGAATCACGATACCTTATTCTTGCAAGTGAGCATAAAGAACTTTTTCCGCCAGGTGAAGTATACCTGCTGCATTTTGTCATATGGATTCTGGTCAAACTCCAGCATTTAAATTGTATTTGAACTGCTGAAGGACGTTCATGTGAACAATGACACATCGAGAGTTTCAGATTAATTATTCATGGAGCTTAGTGCTGCTTTTGACACACTTGTCTGCAACATAGGACTTGACATACTTGTTGGTAATTTCTGACGCATTAAATTGGTTTAGATCTTGCTTCCAGGACAGGAACTCATTGGTGCATAAATCAAAATAATGAGTGGATGTGTCGGAATGTTTTCTAATGTAAGGCAGAAAACATGGGAGGTAATTGTTTTTGGCCCCAAAGAAAAAATGCTAAACTCTCATTTTGACTCCATGTCACTTGGGTTGGACATTAAGAAAATAACTAAATCAGTTCACTGCCATCTGAAATCTATTGCAAGAATTAAATGATTTCCAACCAAATGAGATTCAGAGAAGCTTGTTGATGCAGCTTTTAGTTTATTCTCCTTTCTTCGTTGCTTTGTTTTAATGTGTTTCCTTGTCAAGCACTGTGCATCGCCTTGTGTCTCAATGGTGCTGTAGAAATCAATTTGTCCTGCTTTAGTGTTAATAGACCTCGCTCTTTTAGGAAAACCAGGCCGCGGACCCGTCCTCGCAGGTAAAGCAGGATCAGAAACGATGGCGGGGAAACCTTGGAAAAAACACGGCAACAGAAACAAGAAGGAGAAAGTACGGCGAATCACGAAGCATCTTGATGCTTGATGAGGTTCACATTACTGATCATTTTATCCTGAGTGGAAAACTTTTAAAGTTGACATGTGATTCCAAAGGAATAAGTGTAACGACGTCAGCAGATGAAGGCTTCTAAATCCTTTAAATACTGAAAGGACCGGCTGTTTTATTACGGCAGTACATAATCTGCCTTGTATGCTCTGGTGTGAAGATCATGATTGATGCATTCCCTCAACTGAACGTTTTGCAGTGTCTGATGTCTCCAGGGAAGTAAATTCATTGTGATTAAAAACTTCAATCCTATTGCAGTGAAAATCGTGTCACAGTTGTCGTGATACGGTTGGTTGTATGTTCATTACTGAGTTTTTCCTCATACAGTTAACATCTACTGAGCTGGACTGTTTATTAGTAAATGTCTTCATATTGGTGCGTCACTTCTTTACCTGATTTCTACAATGAGCTTGATTTCTGCATCTCTGCAATGTTTCAAAGGTAAATTAACATTTCTTCAAAAGCTTGATTTGTTACAGTGTGAACTGTGATTAAGACAGTATACATTTTCCAAATGGAATAAAATGTGACATTTTAAATTGAGGATGTGTGTTCATTTCTCAACTCGGCCAAGAATATCCATGAATTTTAATTATTATATATATATATATATATATATATATATATATATATATATATATATATATATATATATATATATATATATATATATATATATATATATATATATATATATATATATATATATATATATATATATATATATATATATATTGTAGCGTCCCGCAGGCCGCTGGAATAACCACGACGTTCTTGACAGCAAAGCCGCTTTATTGCTTCTCGAACCTGGTTACTGTAGGCCGTAACCACGCCAACACAGAATACAATCTTCAACGAACCTGGCAGCTCTCTCGCTCATTCACGTCACCTCTCGCTCTCCTCAGGCCGACCCACACAGCACACCTGACCCGCCCCTATTCTCCACCCGCAGCCACTCACAATCCAACGGTGCATTCACTGAACATTAAAACAATCGGAACCATCAAAACATCATTAAAAGACAATAAACTCACAACTATATTACAACTGCAGAATATTACAATATATATATATATATATATATATATATATATATATATATATATATTTTTTTTTTTTTTTTTTTTTTTTTTTTTAGATATATTTTTTATATATATATACTGGGTTATTTTGGTTGAGTATCCACCCAAATACTTTGGGAATGATTATTAGAAAATAGTATCCTCAGTTGCCAAACTGAAGAAATAATGTTTGTGATAGGAGCAGCTGTACTTATTTAATATATATATGTGCAACACTTTTTTACTAAATATTTTTGGGAGGTTTTCTTTAGCATCTTATTCCTATAAAAGTAAGTGGTCTTTGTTTGTCCATATTTTCTGTGGTAACTTTGTTTTTGGTTGGGAAACGTGAACTTGTTCTCTCAAGAGGATCTCATAAATACCAAGGCAGTGATGGTTGTGGTTCATTTGACCACATTCCCAAACACATGAAATCTTTTTACAGTATTCCTGGCTATTGTCCAATATATTAGATTTGCTTTTAATTAATTTCAATCTAATTAGTTAGATAGCAATCATGTCATCGTTGACATTCTGTTATTACATTTTAGCTTTTTAAACTGCATATAAGTAATTTTGTTCAATGTTGTGTTTGTGCTGAAACAAAGTAATTTTGTGCAAAGGGGCGATAAAATGCTTTTCTGTGTTAGTCCATCATATTTTAAATTCCAAGGAGGTTTAAAGACACCTAAGGCGTTTAGTACGACTGGTGTTGGCGTCCACTTTTCATAGGTTTATGCACAGATACTCTTGTTGGCCCAGAATCTGTATTTTCTAAAGCCTTAAACAGTGAATCATCCCCCTCAAAATAACCCAAAGTGGAGTGTAGTACTTCTTTTACATTTCCAGCTGCATTTGCTTAAAACAAACAAAAAAAAAAAACTCTTCTTCATGATTTAATTCAATGAACCTTGCAAGATTCACCACAAACGATCCAGCGCGTTCATTAAAAACAATACATCTCTTATATTATTCTTTATGACCATATATCTAGAATTGTATTCACTCAAGTTCATAATCAAATGACCAACATAGCGGCTCGGACACAAACTGTTAATGTTACTCTTTTTGTTTACATACTTGGTTTACGTGAACTGACAGTTAGTCTGAGTTTAGGGAAAACAAAAGTTTTATCAGATTTATTTTCAAACAACACATCAAGACATCTTTCAAAGCATTTTAGAATGTTTTGATAGAAACCCCCAAAAAAGAAGTGCAAAATAAGCTGCTTGTTTCAGTCATTGACGAATATGAGCAGATCTAAACATGTATAAATATGAACAAATCTGGAAACATTTTCAAGATTCTGAACACATTTCTGGGTGATAATAAAACTGAGCCTTACGCTGGACAAGAAGGTCCGAATCAGAAACACCAGCTCACTTTATCAAACACAAAATGCTCCTTTAAACCACATTTCCACTGATCAAGTGAAGAAATCGTGCATCAAGACATTAAAACTTTATTTAAGTTTTCCAACACAATTTTTGAAGTGGTCTTGAAGAGCTCGATCTCCTCTCATTCGCCGGTCTCTCAGCTCTCTCTCTCTCTCTCTCTCTCTCTCTCTCTCTCTCTCTCTCTCTCTCCACTCTCTCTACTTACATGTACTTGTTTTTTTCTTTCTTTCTTTAATCTCTCACTACTATAATAAAGTACCCTATGGATCCGCACGCTGCACAAGGTGCCTTTATTTTACACTGACCACCTGCCGTACAAAATGTCTGTACACACAACTGAATATTATGTTTTTGTCCCATATTTGTAATTAGACTGGACTCTGCCCTGTATTCACAGCGTGGAATCCAGCGGCCTGCCAGCAGGGGCGTTTCTAGACCCCCTGGGAGCCCGAGGCAAGAAGGACTATGGGTTCTCCCGGCCCCAGAACAATGATGAATGAAGTCCAGGATGACAGGTCAGTAAAGAAATACTTTATTAAATAATTAACATATAAGATACATATTTCAAACTTTAAATGTGCAAAATTTTAAACATGATCAAAAAGCAACCACGCACAAAAAAAAATAAAAAAATCTAACAAACAAAAAACTAATTGAAATCAGGGCCCTGGGCAATGGCCCGTTGTGACGCCTCTGCTCCTCCCATCATATAAACGCGCCTCCAGCAGCAGGCTGCAGGACGTCTGACGCACACAGTCGTCCCTCGGTTAAATGGGTTCAGTACTTTCTGTAACAAAAAACAGCCGATGTGAAAAATATCTGCACTTGCAATAGAAAGACGTAGACGGATGGAAAACTGTAACAGTACCTGGACCAGCGTGGCAGTCTTCCTGGTGAAAGCAGCGGCTCCCTGGACGCAGACCAGGTTTGTGTCCCCGTCGGTCTCGCCCTGATTTCTGCACTGCTTTTGCTTCTGTCGTCTCTGATGTGAGGAGCTGCACACTGTGCAACATGTGTCCCAGTCATGTGGGGAGAAGAAATTCTCATTTAACACCTTGCCGTTTAGATTGAAACTGGTCATAGGAATAATAACTGTGGGACATATTTCATGGCAGTAAGTGCAGTTCAGAGTGTAGGACAGTACCGTCACTGACAGTAGCTGCTGAGGCTACTAAATACTGCTTCATCTCCTTCAAATACAAGAGGATAAATAACCTTTATTGTCATTCTACAATGTACAACAGTACTCTGGCAGTGCAGAACGTGTGTGAATGTGTCCATGAAGGGTGGTTGTGACTCTGGCCAACATTGTGTCTTTGCCACCAGAGGGCAGCAGGTCCAGCAGGTGGAAACCAGGGTGTGAACTGCCCTGGTGATGTTTTGTGCTCAGCTGAGGCTTCTGGAGGTGTAAATGTACTTGAGGGAGGGGAGAGGGCAGCCAACAATCCTCTGTGCTGCTGTATGTGATTCTCCTCTGAAGCTTCCTCCATCTGCCTCGTTGCTGCTCCTGTTAAAATTATAACTCAGTATGTCGGCAGGCTTTGAATGGACCAGAGTTAGAAGGTCAGCAGGTCAGTGGGCAGGTTGTATTTCCAGAGGACCCACAGTATGTGTAGTCTCTTCTTGCTGATAGCTGTGATGTTGTGTACCCAGGTGAGATCAGATTACAGGAGGGCACCAAGGAACCAGAACGTGGGACCCTTTTCACACACTCCCCATTGATGTGGAGTCACTGGACTATTTGCATGAGGTTCTCATTTAAAACACATTTGTTCATACATTCCTCTTGCAGCTAATCTTCTGTTATGCACACTGAAGTGTTTTGATAGAAGAATCGTTGGGTTTTTAGTTTTTCCATATAACATATAGTGTTTTAAACTCTAATATAAATGAGAGTCATTCTTATGTAATGTTTGATTATAGACATGGTGAAAACAAGGGGATGTCATTTCAAGTGTTGTATTGTATTTATTTACAGATGAGAGACGGAAGGACCAGTGAAACTTGAGCGTCAAAGGTTATGCAGCTTTTATTTTGAAACATTTTGATAAAAAGAAAATAACATGACTTTGATTAATAAAAAGAAGGGAAGAAAGGTGTCCACTATTTTCCGTAATTTATGCACATCCCACTTTCTTATCAAATTAATTGTACAATATAAATATTTGTTGCTTCATAGATGAATATCGAACTTAAGCTTTTTTATTATTTCAACCAGTTTTTAAGACTACAATAGCATTTTTCTTGTTCTATCATGCGTTGTAATTGTGATACATTACTCTGCTATGCTTTCAAAACGGCATTCTTCGGTTGTGGAGGTCATTTAACAGAAAACAACCCCTAAAAGATAAAAATAGTTTGATCAATGACTACTTTTATTACTTCAATGAAAAGAGATCCACAGCTCTTCTGTTGTTGTTTGGACAATAACCATCTTCAGCTGCTGTACTTCAATGAAAGGGGTGTAACCAGAAGGTGTGGGGAGTGTTTGTGTTTGTGTTTTTGTTGTGAGTAACAACATTCGACAGCGCAGGGAACATTAGATATGCCTGTGGCGCCCCCAGGCGGTCAGACGTGGTCAGTACAGGAAGAAGGCATGCCGACTCAAACAGCAAGTGAGTTGGGAGCCAGAGCTGATGGAAGCGGTGCTGAGTGGGGGGCTCTCGGGGATTTTTTCCCCCCGCGGGAAGGTTTTGTTTGACCCCCGTGCTCGGCAGCCCGGCTACGGGTCGGGGTGAGGCGGCGACCTGCATGCGCCGTTTGATTGTAGGAAACACCGAGGCGCCGCTTGAGGCCTCCAGGCGGTCACCACCTGCGCTTTCTATGGACGAGCAAGTCAAAGTGGGATTTAATTGAGTGTGCAGACACACCTGGGTGGAATGCTCTGAACAGGTGGAGCTACCACTGTTATTATTCAGCAGAACGTGTGCAGACGGATAATTTAACCTAGGAAGGAATTAGAAAACATGCTTCATTACTACTGTTCCCCTGCTTTAATTACTTCAACAAGGTTTTGGTTTTTACATTTTAATTAGAAGTTTTCTTAGAAATTCTGTTAAATAAGTAAAGGTAATTCGATGAATGCCACAAGACCCAATTACAAAGTGTATAAATATTCTGTGCTATCCAACAATGACTGTGGTTAAATGGAAGCCCAGAGTGACGGACTGTAAGCAGCCACACACCCCAACATTAGTACTCGATGACACTTGCTAATGTGGAAGTACTTCATTACTTATTAACTCGAGTAACTCCACTTAATGTTTCCCTTCCAGTTTGGCTCGTCTCAACATGCATCCATATCATTAAAGTGTAGCTTTGACACATCAGCTGTGCTATTAAGTCATGGAATTGTTTTAGTCTATTTGAGATACACTTCCACGATTTCAAGCAGATATTGTCAAATCACCTTTTAATGAAGCTTGCGTTTCTGTTTTTATCTTTTTTCTGGACACTTTATTTGTCATTTTGTCAACTGCCTCATCTGTTTGCCTGTTCTGACCACTAGTACAACATAGTCTTTCTTTCTTTACCCCAAAGGTTATTACTCATATCATTGTTTCAATTAGAAACATTTGAAGTAATTTGAGAAATTGGGAGCAAGTTATGTATCCTCTATTTTGGAGATATAAATTTGGTCTCCTTAGAGTTAAACTATATCAATAAATCAGTGGACCACATATTTAACTGACTGTGAGCGACTGCAGCAGAACGTTTATCGTCCTTTGCCACAAAACAACTCACTGCTGTCTTTGATATCAAGGTTTTCTCCCTCCCTGCTTCCTACTGAATTGTACAATCCCACAAGTTATCCAAAAAGTTATTTAAGTAAATGGAAGAATGTAAACGTAACCTTTACTACACAGCTCAAGGTGAGACCCACACAGTACTGACAGCTCAGCCAACACTAAACAGACTGCCAGTAAAGACTGATAGGTGGTCAATGTTTTCGTGACATAGTGATGGATGAACTTACTTGTACCGGTAATCAAAAAGCTGTGAAGAGTCTCAAACTGCTGCTCAGACTGACATCTAGTGGCAGTGAACGAACACCAGCACAAGAATCCTGCAGAGACCAGGCAGGGCTGCAGCAGCCACGTCTCTTCCAGACCCGTAATCCATCCAACTCTGTCCAAGCACTTTATCCAACTGAGGGTTGAGTTAAAACTGAACCACCTTATCGGGGGAGAAAGTCAGGAAGCACCTTGGGAAAGTCCTTCATCCATAATAACCCACTTTAAAGATGCTGTTGACTGATTAATGGATTCAGTTTGCCGTCTTATGTACAATTCAGTGTGTTATTAGTCCCGTGAATTACTTAAGAATTGAATTCCACTCAGAGATGTCTGGAGGCTGAGCAGATTATTCTATCCTGGCTTCTGTTATGCTGCCTCTGTTACACCAACTCCCACAGAATGAATCAGCAGCAGCACAGATTCAGATATGAGATTATTTATTCCCCTTAAAATGTTCTATAAGTTTGGTTCATTGGATGAATTGTTGCTTTTGTCGTTCAAGAACAGACAGAACTTTACAAGAGGTCAATCATGGAGAAGAAAATATACTAATTCATCAGGATTTCATGTTGAATATCTAAACTACTGAGTACTGTACTATATTGTACAGATGAACGTGGTGGATTCATATGGTGATGAAGCGTTTAAAAAAAAAATCACAATTTATTTGAATAAGAACAATAAACCCTCTATTTCAAGCTGTTTCCATTGGAATGTGTATTAAAACATGACTTGTCTCCCCAGGATGGTCATGTGAGCCCCCCTCCAGCCCTCTGTGCTTCAGACGAAATTCCCTGAAGACGGAATATATGTGTGAATGGAGTGAAACTGGGAACCAGAGCAATGTGACGTACGACCTCCACTTTCGGTGAGTGCTGTTCACTGTTTTAGCTTCAATATTTGAGTCACACAGGTCCTCGTCGACGAGAGGTCAGAGAGTAACTCGTGTTCACAGGGTTGCAGGTTCCAATCCCACTGCCTAACAGTAGCGACAGTTACCCTCTGAACAAGGTAAAAGTAAAAAAAAAAAAATGTGTTGCCTCAAAACTAGTCCCACAAATACAATTTATTCAAAAAGTAAATACGAGAGAGTAAATGTAACTCATTACTGCACAGCTCAGGCAACACTGCGATAAAACAGCTCAATGAAATTCATAAGTGACACACAAGTTACAAAGTAACCAGAGACTTGAATGAAAGAGTATTTTTGTGTCGTATCTGCAACACTCAAAGAAAGAATTAGACAGAATGAATTCTAAACATACGATTTGTTGGTCACCTTCGTTTTTACAGATTCCCCAGAGCAGAGACATTTAAAAACATCAACACGACTTGGGTTGCGGTCTTGGAGGAGCAGCTGATTACACATCGATCTGTTGACTTGTGGGTAGAAGCTCACATTGGAAACTCCAGCTGCACGTCGCCCGTGAGGTCTGCTGTCCTCGGGCAAGCAGGTATGCCCTACCATCTGAACTGCCACCAGACTTTATTTCACTTTGCAACATCCACATAGAATTCAAACCAATTAAATACTTTAAATATAGTTGTTTTGTTTGTTTGTTTGTTTTTCTTCAACAGTTAAATTTGACGCACCGGAAAATATTACAATGTCTTGGATGCAAAACAGCCTGAATTTAACGTGGCCTGCTGCAGAGAAGTTCCCAGCTTTGGCAGAAATCCGCTTTCGAGGAAACGAGAACCTCACAGAAACGTGGGACAAGGTGGGGAAAAGTGATGCACTCCTTTATGTTTACATTTGTATTTACAGTACTGTGCACAACGTGTTGGCAGATGTTATAAGTGCCACTGAGCCGTGACGTAATACAATCTGTTAAGACTTCACATTTATTCTACATCTCTACTCTACATCTTTGAAACAGTCAGGCTTTACAGTATTTCTTCACAACTGCTGACAGGGTTTTATTCCGCACTACGATATACGTTTATGCCGTCTTAGACAATCATTTACCATCACGTCTGCTTTGCTGTTACAGACAACGATCAACACCACCAGTGACGCCTCCAAGTGTAAGTACATCCGCATCTGTATTGAAGTATTTCAAGTTTATTACTAATTGTGTCTTCTGTGTGTGATATTATTTTTATGTTGCTTATGGATATATTATTCAGTGATTTATCACGTTTGGGAAGAAATGAACAGATAATTTTATTCAGAACTGGAGTTTATAGTCGATGTTTCCAACCCAGGGTTCCGCATTCACAGAAGACGTCACCATTGATGGCTCACTGTGCTTCTTCCTGTCTAAATAGCTCAATTCATTTCTTTACAGGCGTAACTGTGCTGCAGTTTTTAAAGATTGGATATCTGTCAAAGAGTTCAATATATAAATATGCTTCTATCACATGTACTGTATTGTTGACAGCAGATTTTTCTGTATTTGATTTTGGTTTGATTTTACTGCTTCGGTTTGTTTATGTCGTGAATGTTTGTGTCGTGTGTTTGTTGTGTTGTTTCTTCCTGTTAGAAGGAGTTTTTCATTTCCACAAATATTTCTGCTTGCTCATGTGGATTCATTTGTTTTTTTCTCTGTTAAAAGCGCCGAGAAACGACAGTATTGTATTTGGTGCTATATGAATAAAGTTCAATTGAATTTAATGAATTGACCAGTGACAAAGCAGTTACAAAGCTGGCATACACACAAACTTAACAAACATGGACAGATGTGCACCAGGTTTCTAACACATAAACTACAGTAACGATAGAACACGAGCCAGTGAACATAGAAACCAGGAACTGTTAGTGACAGGACACTGCATCTCCTGGAGTTTGAACCTCCAGGTAACAGGATTGTCTCTTTTTTTTTTATCTGAACAGATCAGGCCATTGTTGTGAATCTCCTGAAGAACTCATCCTACCAGGTTCAGATCCGACATGAGTCCACACAGGTCCCAGACCCTCTGTGGAGTGACTGGTGTCCAGTTGTACTTGTTCCAGCAGGTCAACTCTCATTTTCTCTACATTTTTAACATGTATCTGGTGGCACCTTGGCCTTTATGTACGGTGACCTTTTGTATCAGTTGATTCACTTTGACGACCCATAAAGTGAGTATTAACTCAAATCTTAAATCTCAAACATCTTAATACGTAAAGCTGCAATATATTTGATTTGCTGAGGAGGATTGCTGTATCGCTGCATTGCTTTTCAAAGTGTGCAGCAATTCCTCCCCTGGCTGCTGCCAGAAACTTCATGGTTGTCACAGTAGCTTGAAGGTTTTGGAGGTGAGGGGGATGGATTAAACCTCGAATTTGATAAACAGTATATGTATATTTCTATAAGCCTGTGTTGTATTAGGTCAATTTTGAGGTTTTATTCGAATGTTTATGGTCGTTGCTGGTAGAAGGTTTGACTTTATAGAGACAGAAACAGGCATCGGCTCCACGGTGATATGGGGAACTCTCGGGCAGCTATTTAACTTTGATTCATTTATTCGTTTATTTCTTTGTTCGATTGCTCCTTCTATACGTTGGAGCAGTTTTATTTATTTTTTGTCTGTTTCCTGTTTCACTGCAGAACTTGAACATGAACTTAACGTCAGTTTCAAACCAGAACTTACAAATGGCACAAGAAAAGTGAAGCTCAGTTGGCAGGTGAGTCAGAGGAGAAACAAGCGACAAAGCAACGGCACACGATGAGTAGAACATGCACAGAATTACTGCTATTCTTCATTATTTATGATATTCATGCCCAATCCAGAAACACCATAATAAAGTGATAGAGTGATAGAGCTCACAACAAAGACCCAAAAGGGAGTCAGAGGCTTGAGGGATGGAATCTCTCATAAGAACGGGACATATATGCCACTGTGTGACTATTTCTAAATCTTACTAGTGTCAAATGTGGGCAATTGTCAGACTTCTCCTGTGAGAACAGAGGTCAACTAACATTATCCAAGTACGTCCCAGTTGGTTCTATTGACTTTGTGTGTGGAACACGAGTTGTCGTCTCTTTTCAGCCGGTACCTCGCGCAGCCTCGGTCAGCGGGATAACGGTCGTCCTGAGCGACACACAGTCTTCTCATGGATGCCCCTGTAAAAGTAACACAGTGCACAGCACCAACTCCACCAAATACACTCTTTATGTGTCGAGCGCCGCAGTCAACATTTCACTGTTTGCAAGAAATGCTGTGGGAGATTCTCCTCAAGTCTTGACATTGAGGGTGGAGAAGCAGCTTCAAATCCCAGTTGCAGCGTCCCGCCTGGAAACTAAACCAACTCTATAGTACAACATGCAATGGCTTGTTGTGGCGTCTCATCCAACACCAAGAATTAATGAGGGGGAAAAAAAAGTCTATTTATTTCTGTCATGAAATAACAGATAATAATGCACACCACGCACGCACAGAAAATAAATCTCATGTTTTGTTTTACAAGCTGTTTTCACGATTATCAAACTAAAAACAGCATCTGAAAGCTGTTAAATTATGAATAACTATGATGTATTTACTCTGTAATGAACAGACCCTATTGTGGAAACAGTTAAAAAGAAATCTGACTTCATTTGCTTACATTTAATATAGGTTAAAAGAACAGCAGTATTTGCATTTTATTTGAGTATCTGAAACATTTTTCTTCTTTCAACTGCAATTTCCTCATGAAAAATGACTTGTTGGCTATTTTCATCATGAATACTTCTAACATGTAACTTTCCAAGTTCTCACTTCCATCTATCTACACATGACTCAGTACTCATAGCAGTAAACATGTTGGCCGCATCACACTGCAACTCATCACCAGATGACTTGCCTGAGTTTTGTATGGAAACCAGTACTTTTTATTTCACTTTTAATTGCGAAACAGCGTCACTTCTTTGACCTGTGAAATAGTTACTTGTCCATATTTGTCCATACATATTTGAGTATCTTTGCTGATTTGTCTGTGTTACAAAATACACCTGTATATAATATTCTCCCTGTCTTTAAAAACCTTATGACTGTGTCTGGTCAGTCAGACAATAGAGCTTGTCTTCTGAGGTTTCCAGGTTCAAAATAATTAATAAATAAAAATAATTCAACCAATTCAACAATAAACTAATTACTATAGTTATAAGAGTCCGTTGCTTTTCTTTCCTTGCATTTTTTTTTTCAGTTTTGAATGGCAAAGTCAGTGAACTGCAGATGTTTTGAGATAAAACACAACAAAAAACATGGTTTCTATGTCAAATATGATAGAATTGAAACAACGAGGCATCTTTTCTCTGTGGGGGTAAATCATTACAACCGGGTACACATTATGCTGGGTGCGCATTAGTCTTCGGTGCCCTGCCATGTCTTCAAATCACGAGGCAGGACTTGGCAGAATGATGAAAATAACAAACGGAACAAACCAGAATGGCAAAAAAACTAGAACGGCCAACTGACATCACTTTGTTTATTCATTTGTATGAATGTTGGTGAATTGTATATGTTAATTTACTGAACCGTTGAGGGGTGGACCACCAGCGAAGCAGCTGTCCCAGCTGGCAGACACTGTGTTCAGTGTGTTGGGAAGGTCTGACACCAGCATCAGTGGCCTGGAGGAGGACATTGATCGCTCATT
Source organism: Blennius ocellaris (assembly GCF_963422515.1). Classification (NCBI taxonomy): domain Eukaryota; kingdom Metazoa; phylum Chordata; class Actinopteri; order Blenniiformes; family Blenniidae; genus Blennius; species Blennius ocellaris. The sequence goes on along the minus strand of NC_137661.1, from coordinate 8,739,808 downwards.
GATCCAGCTGGCAGAACTGCGTCAAAGGCAGGACAAAGTGATTTTCACCAGAGAAATCAAAAGAAAAATAATGTATTTACCGTCGGATGCATTGTCTATTTTCAGGTGGATTTGTTGGGTTTTCTCTGACAAATTCTCTATATTGTGATGAGCGCTGTGACACGGCTTGTTGTAATTGATGTAATATAAATAAAATGGTAATCAATTATGTTTTTAAGCTTTTATGAAGCCATGTAGAATGCAGGAAAAGAAATAAAAAACAGCAATAATGAGAACCAAGGCTGACTATCGTCTCTTCTGGACAGCTCTGAGCCGTCAGAGGAACCGGGGCCTTCCTCATCACTGGACCACGTTCAGCCTGAGATGCCTCCTCTTCTTCTTCCTCCTCCTCCTCCTCCTCCTCCTCCTCAACCCTGCAGGAGAAGTGGGAAGTAGAGATGGACATTCTTAAACAACACAAAAAAGTCCTTCTACTGCAGGAGGAGTATTACCGGCTCAAAATTGAGCATTTGAAAAATAAATTGCCTGACAAATAAATGATCCAATCCAATCCAATCCACTTTATTTATATAGCACATTTTAATAACGAAGCGTTTTCAAAGTCCTTCACTGCATCTTGTGTTCACAGCTGTCCAATACCCCGCTTGACCAACGCTCGTGTTTTCTTATGGGCCCTGTGCACAAACAAAACAAAAAATAAAGCAGTTGCACACAATAGCTGGAAATGGTAACTAATTGTAGATGACTGTAAATTATTTTCGGGAGACATTTAAAGTAATAAGACAATACAACTGCTCCTTATAATCAATGCATTATAGGCTATAATTTCTCATTATTTACATTACGTGTTGTAATTCAGTGGTGCTCCTGCTTCTGGACGAAGGTATGGAGTGAGAAGCAAAGGTTTGTACGGGAAACCACCGTCCCCTAACAGGTGGCATCTAATTGGCCCGTGCCGTTCTTCAAAGAGCGTCTCAGCCGCTGTCAGGCAGCATCCGGGAGTCGTGTGTTGAGCCGGGCCACGACGTCCACCCTCATACAGTTTGCATTAAAAACAATCTGTGAGTTGCTGCTGTGGTAACATTTCCTGTTGACATAAACAGCCTCATCTTGTGACGGTGCCGTTATGAGGAGAACGTCTTTCGTTCTTTCCGCCATCTTGTCTGTTTAAGAAACTTATGTAGACTTCTTCAAGTCCTCCTCACTGCTTTTAGTGGTTTTCCACACGAGGAGTCCTCTTATGACACAAGATGCCTCCTTATCTTAGTAAGGAAAAATTCTAAGAAAATTCTTAAATTTCGAGGAATTCTAAGGGTTTTCTTAAGGGTGACGTCACTAAGAGCTACTTTTAGTCTTAGGATGCTTGGTGAATACGGGCACAAGTGTCCAACATCGTGGGGATCAGATTTCGGGTAGGACTGCAAAAGCTGCACCCTCTGTCCCGTGACATAAACTTAACAAAATGACCATCGGCAGGGCAAGTCCTGGTTTGGGAGGCTCGCGGCTCGGCTGTTCAAACCGGGAAACATTGTGGTGGGTGCAGCAGTGTCTGCAGGATATAAAGCTGTAGAGGTTTGTATTAAGCATTACCAGTTATGATCTAATTCATTCATATTCCTGATTACTGTAGTGACAGCAGAAGGTTATGATACTAAAGCAAAATCGGTTTGTTTGTCTCCAGGCTTATGAACGGTGGAAGAACAAGACTGGAAAAGCTCACTGGGAAGCCACCCGACTGGAACAGGTCACCGGGATTCCTGAAGCAGTGGTGTGAAGTGGATCTGGGTGAGTCTGCTAGGTCCAGGATGGTCAGTTTGTTCTGGCAGGGAATTGCAGACTCACAGAGTTCCATAATATCAAGTTTTTTGCACAAGAAGTCCAGGGAACACGTGGAAACGCCGGGGACATGAGAGCGACATGAAGACAAGACGGGTCGGCCCAGACAACAGAGGAAGAAGAGGGTTTAAATACACTGGGGAGGGGTGGACACAGGCGGAAAACAACAATTGGTGCACACTGGTTAATTGGAAACAGAAGGCAACACATGCCAGGGGACAGCAAGACTGGGGGAAAAACACAGGATCCTCGAGACTGGGGGGGGGGGGGGACACTGGGACCTAGAGACTGGGGGGCAGATACAGAGACCTGACAGATGGACTATGATGGAAAGATGGACTTGAGAAGGAAGGTGGGCTGGAGGAGCAGATTTCAGACTGTGTTCCCCAGTTTTATTTAACTTTTTGTTGATTGCGTATGTGATGAAACCCCGACGTGTGCGGCACCGGAACTGATACGTCGCCTTGAATGTCGTACCTTTGTCTCACCCGGTGGTCCTAAAGAAATAAAAGAAAGTACACATTTTGTGGTAAGCAGAGAACTGAGTTGACACAAATCATTTAATTCGGGCCCCTGAGCTCCGACTGTGTTCTCCGTCTGGAATATACAAAGTTCTTCATTGAACCCAAAGTGAGACTTTATTATCTGAACGGTGCATAATATTTACATTTCTGTCATCAGACTAAATTTACCCACTGATCCTCCCTTTTCTATTCTTTTCATGCTGCCTTTGGAGTGACGACAAACTAGAAAGAGTCACTACATGTTGTGAAGCTGAAAGGAATCACTAGGCGTGGCGTCGTGTTATTAGATTCCAGAATGCATGTCTGATTAATCTCCCATTAATTAAGTTTGGTTTATGAATATTTCACTGAGGAAATAATGACATTGTGGAAAGAAAGCTCCCTACTTTTGCACTCTACTTGGATCTCCGTTAAACAAGATTATTGACAGATCAACAAAATGCACTCAATCTCAAGCTGTGGAAAACAGCAACATGTTCAAATTTTGTTCTTTTATATAGATTTTTAAAAAAATGACAAACGTTATGTTTCATATGAACATTTCAGTTAATTTTCTCATATCTAGTCAGTGGTGGCACCGAAATTAAAAAATTTTTTGCTCGTGCTATGATGATGGAGCTCGATCTTTCAGTGACGGTGCTGGGGAAAATAGGGCTCCCTAGTTTGTTTTTTACTGTAACACCGACAATATATGGGCGCCACACTGTGCACGTAACAGTCAAACAGCACAAGTTCCACGATTTACAATGTTATTATGTGACACAATATGCCAGATATTGAGCAAAAGTGATAAAGATGAAAGGATTACAAACCTGCCATTTAAACTTGAACACAATTATGTCACTGATGGAGCCACAACAGCAGTTGTAAGCAAAACACTCACAGGTTTTCATTTCAGCCTCACACACAAAGACCACTAACTCTTTGCTGCCAGTCACCAAAACCTCCACTGAAAGAAAAATATGCAGTTTAATGGATCTAATGACATATTAATAATCACCGCAGAGGAGTCAGATGCTGACCAGAAGGAGTCAGAATTCGGATCTCAACCACCAAATAGGCAATAACCAGGTTCCTAGCATTATCTCATAATATACTATGTCGGTTGTTGTGGTTGAGATTGAAGGCATCAATGATTTTATTATCAGAAGTTACACAGTCACCAGGTAAAATGCACTTTGATTAACAGGAAATGGGGAGTTCAATGTTTAATGCACGACACTGCACAGATGGGCTGAATCAAACCGCACTGCTATTTTGTAATAAATTGATTGATTTTTTTGTGTGTATTTATTAATTAACCAGACAACAGATTAGAATATTCACACAAAATCTAAATAAACCACTTTAGGGGGAAAAAAAAATCATATTTCTTGGGAGTGCTATGGCTATCCCAGCGACAGCACTCCAATCCATCCCCCCGGTGCCGCCTATGTATCTGGTGTCCCTGCTAAGCTGTCAGGTTCAGCTTTAACAAAATGGATTGAAATCAGGAGTTTATGATATTTCAGAATAATTTCAACATAAGCCGAGTGCTTCAGTTCAGAGATAATCTTCAAACGTGTTGAATTGCTTAGGAAACGTCATTGCAAAACTACCTGCCACAATATCTTCTATCATTTCTTCTCTGCACCTGATCTTTGGTCTTATTCAGCCTGATCGGGGTTCCTGGTGGAGGCAGAAGTCTGAGTTTTAACTTAAGGCTTCGTGTCTTTCAGGAAAGGTGTGTTCACCGCTTAAATAATCATTAAGGTCAAATGTGGAAAAACAAGGAACATACTTAAATCTCTTTCTCACCAATGTTTAAACAACCCTTTCTTTTCTCCTTTGGCCTCAAGTGATTTGTCGGAAATGTAGGCTTGTTTTTACCCTCAGGGTTCAATATTCACACCTGCAGCTCCTCCATCAGCACCATTCAGACTCCTTACCCCACCCACCTGATTCTCCTCTGAAACTCCTGTGTTTTCCTGAAAGCAGGCCGAGACCATGTCATTGCTTCATACGTCTCTACTGATTTCTGTACATGTGAAACTTCAGGAGCACTCATGGAGCTTCGATCACGTTCAGCATGTGTTTTCAGAGGAAGACACCAGTGTGACAGACGATTGGTGGAGCGGCTTCAAAACCAGCTTGATGTTGTAGAAAGTAATGTTTGCATGGCCGTACCTCGTCAGATGTGCTTTATTTATTAAATTTGTGTTTAAAGTGAATTGACAGTAAAATACTTAGATTTACTTAGATTTTTTGGATTTGCAAATAAGAAAGTTATTCCTTAAACTTAATCATCATCTTTACAAACTAAATGTCGTTTGATGACTTGTGCTTTTCAGCAGTGGAGACTGTTTTGTTTCCGAGCCGCTAGATGGCGACATTTCCTTACAGAAAGTGTCATTTGTTTTCCTGGATCGACCCACCAGCCAGGCCGACAGTCCTGCCACCCAAGAGGCATCATGCACTTCATCTCACCGTATACAGTACAAACACCACAGCGCACAGCAGTGCTCAACAAACGTCAGGGCAGAGAAAAATAATATCTCAATCACATGTGCAAACACAGCCGTCTCCTTTGGGAGCAGGCGTAATGGTTAAGACGAATATAGAGGCTGTATGTTCTGGGCCAACTTATTTGTTTGTGGTGTCTTTACTGCAGAATGACACATCACCCTCAAACAACGTCCCGGCTGTGTTTGGACACCTCAGCTCCATCTGTTGCGACTTTGAAGACATGGTTTAACTGCTTAGGCTGTTGATTTGTAGGCTGATCATCAGAAATGGTCCAAACCACACAGACGTCAGCGATTGTCTTTCAAAAGATGCTCTACTTGGAGTGTTGGTCAGTTTGCGGCAGCCCAACATGATGTGTGTGCTTCAGCTCCTTAGGGGGACAACAAATGTCTGAAACTTGAAAGTGTGGAGGACATGTCCACTTGGATGCTTAACAGAGGTGCTGCACGCACATTTTAGGTGAGTATTATCTTTTATCAAGTGCACTTAAATGACACTTCACTCAGAAGGGCCCTGTGCATATTTTGACTCTTCAAAAGTCCATGTCACATTGGAGGCTCCCCAACCCACAGGCTAATAAACAGCAAAAGTAAAGGGGAGTAAAAATATAATAATATCTAACCCCCCCCCCCTGAAGATAAAATAAAAAATAAAAGTACTGCACAGTGTCGCACTGGTTAGGGTACATGTTCACTCTGGGTGTGAAAGAACCTTATCTATGCTGGTTTCCTCCTACGGTCCTGAAACGTGTGTCCGTGGATGAGAAGTCACCCTGAAGTCTGAAAGTCACTGTGTGTGACTGTCCTTCTGGTTTGCCTTGTGAAGGAGTCCAAGGTGGAGCCTGCCTTATCCCACGGTCAGCTGGGCTCACTTTTCAGTGCTGTGAAAAGGGCAGGAAAGATGCCCACGCTTTAACTAAACTGCAAAATCAATCAAATCAAAGTATTGTCTGTTTGGGTTAGGGGTGTCATCGATGTATGGATTTTGAAATGTAAAACCCGTTGCTGTTATGCTTTTTGTTACATGGATACATTTGAATGAATCCTTTCTTAGTTTAATCCAGCGCGCATGCATTCATGTCATGTAATGGAAACGGCTGCTATTCCAGTGAGGTACAGATTGTTTCAGAGGACGTTATATTACACATGAAGGTGCCCTCGGGAGCAAATACTGGAAAATAAATAAAAAACGAAAACACAAGTGTCGACACTGGTGTTTAAACAATGTAACGGCTTCCCCCCCCCGGTCTCTATTCGTCATCAATAATGTCATTATTCAATGGCACTTTATAGTGAGCTCGTCCACACATGAGCATGGAAACTCCACACTGAAAGGCTCAGAATATCCATGACCTTCTCGCTGTGAGGGGAGAACACGAACCACTGCACCACCATGCAGCCAATCAGTTTAACATTAATTAATGTTCAACAAAAATCTAAGCTACAGTAAAACTGAATTGTCCATAAAGCTCTGCCTAAATAACGAACAACTGCTTTTTATTTAACTCTTTTTTTTTTTTTTTTAAATCTCGATTCACTTGCCAGTCAAATATGATGTTTTGCCTCTGATTCTACCTTGGAAATGACACAATGTACAATTAAGTGGCAGTCATCAGCCACAAAAGAGAAACCTTCTTTATACACACACACACACACACACACACACACACACACACACACACACACACACACACACACACACACACACACACACACACACACACACACACACACACACACACACACACACACACACACACACACAGAGAAAACAATGGAGACATCTTCTTCTCAAGGTACTGACACGGTAATGTCCCATTTTGGACTATTAACAGTTTAGAAATATAAAGCATATGAGGACCTTCAGCTGTGCAGTGGACTTTTATAATGCAAATCTCTCCCGTGACAACGCCCGGATTTGAGATGCAGGCCTTGGCCATGTTGCAGTAATTGAATTATTCATTCTGAATTTAAGCCATGGAGCTATATAAAGAAAGGCATAAGTGAGAAATAAGAAAAGGACGTGACCATGACCATCTTCATTTTCCAGTATCACAATGGCAAAATTGATTTTATGTTATGCAGTAAAATCTATATACAGAGGTGGAATATTGACAAGATGTAAAATGCAGAAGTCCGTAGTCCGTTGGGCTTCTTGTCTACAAACACTGCCCGAAAAAATACGAGGATGTGTGAAATAACATCATTGTTAATTCACAATTACTACCAATAAATGCTGCCTCCCGAGGGGACGTTAAGGAGACAAGCCAATGCCTTCCTGGGTGCTGCTGACTGGCTCATTGCCAAAATGTCATCCATCCTGGTGTCTAATCGAGTTATCATATCAACAAATCTCCCATCAGGGGCCCCACGTTTGACACTTTCCAAGAAACACTCAGAGGGGGTTGACAAATTTCTATCAGCAGGACACTGAATGAAGCAACCATGAACGCTACCTGCAGCTTGCCCTCTGGGACAACCTCAGACTAGGTGATGCAGCGACTGGGCAGCTCTAGACATAGCATAGATTTAAGCAGTAGAACAAAGAGAAATAGGTTCTGCATTGCAGAAAATAGCGCAAGAGCAATACAATTTGGCATCTCACAGGGTTTAGAGGGGGAAGTGGTAACTGCAGGCCCCCTGCAGTGGTATGGGGAACAGGGGTCACGTTTTATGAGACACACTGGCTTCCCCGTGGGAAATGGTTAATCTGGGGTCAGAGATGCCCCTTCACACTCATGTATCATGACTGACAAAACCAACCAGTCATAGATTTCAGCACCATTTTTTCTTTTAATGTTATAAATATAGCACAGGAGTGCTTCATGGGTCAAATCCCATTTGTGTCCAGAAAGGAGCAGCGTTGACGTCACATCTTCCTGAAAACATACAGGTGATGATAAATCCAAGTAAAAACAATAATTTCACTCATTCAACAGATGCTGGACCTCACTTCCAATCAATACTGCAAAGAGCTAACTGGCTACATCATCTAAAGAAATGAATGGCTCTCACCTCAGGCAAAGCAGGGAATGCAGTGAAACACAGTTACTCATAACCATTGACGTGAACAAGAAGATGAGTTTTTCTCGAATGTTTTCTACTCCAGAATCAGATATTAGGCACAGCTGGATGTTTGAGTTTTAGGTGCTGACAGAGATAGAGGCATGAGAGCAAGAATTCCCGAGATGCACAGGGGTGTCAAAATAAGGCAATAGGGGCCATTTCTGGCCTCAGCAGAGATCCAAATGTTTGCTTCTATAAGTATACTTACACACACGCACACACACACATTTATGACTCACACCCACATCAACAATGCTGATAGCTGAGATGTCATCAGGAGGTTTTGTTTTGAGTGTGTGCGATAAGATTTTTATCGTGCTGAAGTGCTGAGATGTGGCCTTGTAAATTGCAGAGAGGAGCCTCTGACCTGCCTAACTTGTTATTCCCTCTCATGGGCCCATTAATCGAATTACCTATTCATTGAAAAGTGGAGAGTGCACTGAATTAGTCTCTCCTCTCTGCTCCTTCTCCATCTTAAGAGTCTCCTTAGTCGTGTGTTGACTGGTTTCTATTGTATGCGACCCTGGCTCCCCCGGCCGCGAGTGGAAGGGGGACACAGGGCAGGGCAGGTATGGAGCAGTCCACAGGGGGGCTAACCTTTGACCCTGTTCTGGAGAGGGACTCGGGTCCATCAAGCCACACAATACTTCCAGCATACAGCCCTCAGCGACTGCCTGCTGCTACCCACAATGAAGCCCTTTGGCAGGGTCTCTCTGGGTAGAAAGGCCCCCTGGAGCGTTGACTGCCATCCGGAGGTCTTTCACTGCTTTTGCCCTTCTCTACCTCCGGCCGTCGTGTAAAAAAAAAAAAAAAAAAGAGGAAAAACTCAATAACAGAGAAGATCCAAGGGAAACAATGGTCTTTAGAGGGCATCTTAACCCGCAACAAACAGTGTCAACATCTGTGGGGAGTGGATGGCCAGATAGACACTGTGTCTGCCACAAACAGAAAGGACCTTTTCCTTGTGGCCAGTCACACTGAAAAGGCTACAGTGTTGTTTTGTTGTGTATGAGAGGGATTTGGTCCCCGTCTCTTTTCAGCGGCAGTTGAACCGCACTGTGGTGCCGGAGAAGCGATTTTGTCGCGCTGGAGAGCCGCGGCAAAAGATGAAGCAAAGCTTGGAGAGCAGGGCCTTTCTTCCCATGGCCCGCTCCTTTGGAGGGGTGAAAAAGATTATTGTCGTACACATCAAGCAAAAAAAATGCATCAAAGTCGGCGGGGAGTGTGTCCCGGATTGAGAAAGCAAGGGGTTGACGTTACAAGGAGGGGATGAACACAGACACATGTAGCGTGTAGCGTGCGTCTCTGTGTGTGTATGTGTGTGTGTGTGTGTGTGTGTGTGCAGAGGCCACACACAAGCCCAGACGCGTGGGAGTGTATTGGATTCTCATGGGCTGTCTGGGAAAGACACTGTCCCTGTCTCTCTTTTTCTATCTCATTCCCTCTCAAGCGTGTGGTCTCCTCTCATGTGAACACTCCGCAAGTATAAAGGATCTCTTCATCTCTGTTTCTGGGCTCTCTTTCGCATCCTGATGTGAAAAGGGTTCATTCACTGAGGCCCTGCAGTCTAACTCCCACTCATCCCAATTTATCAGTTAGTGCCAATTGGGCCTAACTGGGAGCTTGTGGGAATCCAGGTGCTTATCATTAATGCCGCCTCTTTGTGGTCTGTGAGGATATGTGGGGAGGAACTATGTGTCATGTTCCTGCATGTCTGCAGAGGCTCCTCAAGTCATAGGCTCTCCTCCATACACTGCAGCCAGACACACACGCCCACACATGCAGCTACATATTGGTAGACATGCCTGTGGGGAAAGTACAAATACACAGTGGCACCTAATCTTAAATTCCTTCGGGGTATTTGTGTAAGTTGTACCACCACTACTATTGTACTCATCTGCTGCATGACATGTGTTTCTGGTCAGCTTAGAGCAATATTGTGATCTCATCAAGTGTTTTAAAGTTCACTGGGAGAAGCACAAAGTTTCAATTCCAATTAGACAAAAAACACAGCATTATAGAAAACCCATCAAAGAAAATGAGCTTGTGATATACAAAGACAGGATGTGATTGAGTGCATCATCTGAGATCTGAATCCTCCAGAAAAGCCACATCCTGGAAGCTTCCAATGCATATGTCCCTCAGTTACAACAACGGAAGTGTGGCTTGTTGTATATTGCTTATGTCTCTTTTTCCTGCTCAGTGAACTCACTATTATGAGAATTAACCTGCACATGGAGCCTCCCCTGTGAGCAGCTCTGTTGCTTACAGCTCAGCCAACGCTGTCACAGAAACTTTGTGAAACTGTTGTTGTAGACAATATCGTGACAGACTTAATAAGACGAGAGAATTTAAAGAAATTCATATTAACAAGTGGTGTCTGACTCTTGATCGAAGGTGAAGGGTCAGCCTTTTTTTTTTTTTTTTAACTTAAAGGTATAGTAGAGGATTTTCTTCTTCCGGGTGGATCATCAAAATAACTGGTCCTCCCAATTGTCAATCATTCTGGTGATATATGACGTAAGCCCGTCGTACGTGCTCGTCCCTGCGCGCAGCTCACTCTACACGGTCCTCATTATGCCGCTGGCCGACCCGACGCATTATTCTCGGACATTTTTACACAGTTTCACCCCCTCTGGTGCAAATCTTCTTGTAAAGTGAGCTTATGTGAGCGATGCCGACTTGTGACTTGTAAACAGAGCGTGCACGAGGAGAACTGGGCTCGTGCATGTCTCTCGCACGCGTTTTAGTAGGCGTTCCGTCTCGGGAGCAGGTACAGCGTTGCGCATGCGCATTTTTTTCAAACGGTGGAGAGGGCGGTTCTTTCCTAAAATTCCTGAAAATCCTCCTGTATACCTTTAACGTAGTTAACTTTACTGCTCTAGCAATCAAAGCCGTCTTTCAATGATCAGGTACAAATGGCGAGCATGCGAGGTGTGGCACATTATTGGGAGAAATTGCCCAAAGACACTTGAACTGTTGGCTTTGGCCACTTTCCAAACACTTTTCCAACAGTTTTCCAACCCAAGCCATATCCACTTTTAAATTTATTTTTAGACTTTTCTAAAGATAACTAAGTGACTTACTTTCAGGATAAAACACTGCTTGACTGTTGTTTTTAAACATTAAAGCAGTTAAAATTGTGCTGAATTCAAACAGTTTGACAATATAATGCAGTTTTACACATTTCTATTGTGGGCCAGAGTAGGAGGAAACGCTGCATTTGTTAGTTCTGTGATTGTTTTCATTTCATGTCATTACACACGCACACACGCACACACAGAATTTAATTTCCCGTTAGCTGACAGGACACTTGAAGAAGTAGCCTTTGAATGAAAACACTTTCTTTGTGGTGAGCCGACATGTAGGAGAATGCAGAAGGTGGGAAGGTGAATGGCGGCGGCGAGCATCTTTAGCTTCTCAGTGAACCAGCCGGTAATGTTCATTAGCACACCTGCGGTGAGACTGAGGCCACGAATTGAAGGTGGACTTTTGTTGTGTGACCCTGTACCAGTAGAGGTCCGGTAACATTAACTATGGCTGACCTGAGGTGAATATTGCTTTTGGGGAGAGAAACAGAGCACCATGGTGGGGGGTGAAGGAGAGTCTGTGCCCTCCAAACTGATAATCTCTTGTATTCCTTCCCCCCATAGAGCTCTTTAATTCCTGCATGCCGCCCCTGTTCCTTCCCCTTGTTTGAGCTACGTATGACTAAATAACAATTATTGCATGAGGAGGCCTCACCCCAGAACTCCTACCATCATCAGCTGCCGCTGGAGAAAAAAAAATTGTCCTCTAAGACACATCCAGAGCTCTTCAAATTCAAACAACAGCGTTTCTTTAAAGCGATGCTTTGGGATTCTATTATTGTTGAGTTCAGGGAGAAAAATGATTACTATAATAGAAAAAAGCATAGGTTTTCTTCTTTTACATGACGCAGCAAATCACCCATTCACTTTGATGATCCAAGGAGTTCGGGCCGTGGACGTTTACCTTGAATGATGCGCTGTAAAAACATGGCTGGTACTGATGCTAATGTTGTTGATTCTGGTTGGGAAAAAGGGAGGAACAAAAGGCAGTAAAAGGTCACTTACACAACAACACAAATTTGGTGCTCGTGATGACTGTAAAACATTGAAACAGTAAAACTTTGTCTAGCGCTGGGAAGAGAAACTATAAACGCGGCAGTTGTTTTTGAGGGTATTTTATATGCCCCAACAAATGGCTATTTGAATGCTTGAGCATGACAACCAGTCCAATCACTGCCTTCTTTCCTTTCTTTCTCCCCTTCAGGCAGGCAGCGAGCAGTTTAAAGTGTGTTCACACAGCCTGAAAATACACAGACTCACTTCTAAACCACAAATGAGCCCAACTGTTAGGACCAGCCTTAATGAGGCAGGAGGTGTGCATGCTCACATATGTGTATGTGTGCTCAGGCAGTGGCTAACACCTGGACCAGCTGCTGGCTATAAAGCACTATAGCTGTCAGGGACTATTATAGCACCTTGCAGGCAGCCATCTTTCTTCCTTCCCCTCCATCTCCAGCAAAAACCTCCAAAATCACTTAACAGCATCCTCCATTAATAGGCCCCCCCAACAGTCTGAGAGTGGGGGCACACATTTCTGCGTACACGTGCCCTGCCAGAGCGGCAGAATGCTCTCTCTCTCTCTCTCTCTCTCTCTCGCTCACACACACGCACACACACACAGAGACACGCAGCCCTGCCTCCCGCTGCCTGCCTCTGCTGTGAGAAACTTTAGTACAGAAAAAAAAAGGCCTGTGTTTGCAGTGTTTGACTCACCTGAGGGTGTGTGTGTGTGTGTGTGTGTGTGTGTGTGTGTGTGTGTGTGTGTGGGTGTGTGTGTGTGTGTGTGGCAGCGACTGTGTGTGAGGAAGTGGAGAGCAGGCTTATCTGGCTCAGCATCAGCACTGGGATGATTTGCTCCCAGTCAGCGTTGTGCGGGTGCAGAGAGAGTGTCTTTGTCCTCCTCGCAGAGGGCAGGCCACGATCTTGTCTCAACAGCTTCAGGCTCCCAGAGTCAAAGTCATTTAATTGCCAAGTAAAACCTTAGGGAATTTATGTCGATTGTGTTTGTGTCGATATAAACAGACAGGGAATTGAACACTGCAGTTCACTTCGTTTCGTGACTGATGACATCATTCTTAAAATCCTATGAACACAAAGTTGACGCACCATTGTCATGGAAAGGCTCAACCAAGGCCAGTGTAAATAACTGACTGTTTTTATTGTGCTTTTATTAGTTTTCTCTTCCTGGAAAAAAAGGGAGGAAAGTTGTCTCAACAATGACACCAGTTACGGTTAAGAACACGTCTGTACTGGTCACTCTGGAACAATACAAACAATAAGACGCTTATGGTAATAATCATTATGAGTGCATTAGTATTGTTGTGAAATGTTTAAGAAATATAGAGGCTTAGGTCTGTATGTTCATAATTTGTTCCTGTGTATATATTTTAACAGTCATTTTCCTTCTGATTAATAACTTTGACTGTCGAAAAATGAGTGAGAAAATACAAATTAAAGCACAGTAACTGAACCCAATTTAAAACATTCCACTCCATCAGCATCATTTCAGGAAAACGCTCCCAAAGTTTTCAAAGTATACATTCACACGGTAGACATGCTGAAGTTATGTTACACAGTGAGTAGAAATCACAAGGGAACACAGGAAATAACTTCAAAAATAAAGTCTTAATATTTCTCTCCTGTTGTCTGACACTTGACCTCATGTGAAACATGTTAAGCCCTTGCACCTGGCGCTCCGTTGGGAGAAAAACAAACAGTGAGAATTATTCGCAAATGTTATTCGACTCTGATCTGCTCAGCAACTCTGCTGGGTGTACGCCATCCACAAGTACATGTCAGTATGCGGAAGATTTACTGCCTCTGAGCCAGGGGCCCGTTTAGCCTGGGAGTGAGACGCTGATTGACTGAGTATGTGTTGGCACTGAGAGTGTGTATAAATGTGTGTGTGCGTCTGTGACAGTGAACATGCGTATGAGAGGACGTGTCGGAGAATCTGTGTGTCTGCAGTCGCTGTGACGTCCGCACGAGCGCTTACTTCAACTGCTTTCATTCTCGGGACAATGTATGCGTTTCCCTCCTGTGTGAAAGTGTGACGAAGTATGTATTTGTGTTGTCCTGGAAGGCAGGCGGCCCGGGTTACTGTGGCGGTTCGGGTTGAAGCAGAGTTAACAGCTCATTAACACCAATTCATTACGGGCCACTTCTGCTTCCCTCGTGGTGCTTTGCAGTGAGACGCAGCCAGCAGCCCTCTTTCACACAGAATGTAAATCACTGAGGCCTCACTCACCAGCACAGAGGGGGATCAGGGACTGCTATGAAGTCCCCCGGCGAGAAATATTACCTTACTGTTTGTGTGTGTTTTTTTTAAGTGTGGGTTCTTGTGCGCATGCAGAAACAGAAGCACACTGAGAACCAGGCTACTCATGTATGATATTTAATTGTTTAAATGGTAATCAGTTATTAAAAGCTGAGCAAACAACCTGGCAGACCTGGCAAAAGTGATTAGCCTGAGGGGATTAAACATAAAAAAATGCCCAACTATTTGACTACTGTTTAACAAGCGGTGGCGTGCTCCCACACAAAAGGTGTCAAATATATGCAGTTTTCATTAATTATTTTGTTAACATTTGAACTCATCACGAAAGCAGAAGGAGGTGCATTTGTGATAACATTCTATTGTTATACAATCTTGTTCAGTTTTCTGAATTGTTGCGTGATGTTTATTCATCTGACATGTGGAATTATGGTCCTGCAGGGCACCGTCTTGCATGAAACTCCTTAGAAATGCCAATACTGTAAATTTATTCAAAATAAGGGTGTTTGCAGCCGGGAGACATTAAAAACAACCAGGATTGTGGATCTCAAAAACCAAGACTTGACATCAAGAAAGATCTATGACTGAGACTGCATTTGCAGGATCATATTTTGTGTTTTAACTTATTGATTTTCTTTTTATCAAAGGCATTATGAACAGACAATGAACCATTTATTATTTCAAATTAACTGCCCTAGATACAAAGTGTGAACCCTGGATTTAGAAAAATTCTAATCTAATTTTTCTTTCTGTTTGGGCTCTACTATAAAACAGATTATATCAGAACTAATTAAACCTTTAGCTATGCTGGTTGTATTTATCTGCTGACACTACTTCAGGCTTGTTTTTCTTCTTAGATTACGCCGCGCTTACTACATATTTGGATATGAGCTGCTCTCAATCATTGGACTTTTCTTTCTTCCACTGCAGTGTCACAGAACATTGTTCATGGAATAATTATATTTCCTGTTACAAAATACTTTGGCAAAAGACATGAATGCCTATTGAATATGACTTCCAAGAGGTAGAGTAGAAACCAGAGCAAACAAAAAAAAAAAAAAGACTGCTTCATAAATTGGATCATGCAGTGGTGTTGTTTTCAAAGTAATAAAAGAGTAGTAAACCCACACCACAGTTGCCGTGGCCTGAAAACAGGACAGCAGTGCTGAAATGAAGATAATACAGGCTATTCTCCCCTGACCAATTATGACAATTATCATACTGAGGAGTCTCTGTAGACCTGTTCTTCAGAGGTTGAGTGGCCACCTCCAAACAAAGCTGTTGCCCCAAGAGTGGAGAGACATTAAAGGAGCCTTTCTGCACATTAGCATGTCAGCAGTCTGACCGCTGATATTTCGACCCTCTCAGCACCTTCATTTGTAACTCAGGACGAGTCAATACGGAGATCGAACTGATAATGAAGATCAAAGACGGTAAAGAGAATATCAGATGATGTTACACTGTGACCTTTGGTCTCACCGGTCCTATACCTCAATGTCGTAGACAAAAAAAACCCCAAATCATATAATTTGATTGCTTTTGGTGATTTTCTTTAAAAATCTTTAAGTAAAGCTGTTAGACATGATTAGTCACAATCTTTACTGTGAGGGAACGTGCCAGGTTTAAAGGTCGGGTTTCAATGCGAAGTCACACACACACACTCCTTACCCCCAAGAGCACACCGAGCTTTGTATTACTGTCATCAGTTCTGAATTTCAGGACATCTCTCATTTACAACAATAGCAGCCGATGGCACTATCAGGGATCCCAGATATCAACTGTTCCTGCTTCAAAAGCTCTCTTTTGTGTACTGAGTGAAGAATAAGGAAACGGAATCCTCTTATTATTGAACAAATAAATGGCAGCATATGGGCCTGCTGCTCACAATCCTTCCCCTCGCTGCCTTATATCGGCCTTTGGGCACAATTTGTAGCAGTGCAAACCGTATTTAGACTTTAAGCAGAGGGGTTGATGAGGTGAGGGATCGTTACCTCCTGAAGCTTTTTTCTTTTGAAGCCTCTATTTCTCCGACCTCTAAAAATAGGAGAGAAGAAAAGCCATAAACCCTTTTTCCATTACGTCTCTTTAAAGTGACGCCTGCAAGTGAAGGGACGGAGGGAGAAAGGAAAATTGGCTTCTGGATACCGTTTACATCACTCACATGTCAATGTAAATAAGGTGAGTTGGACACTCAGCACTTTGTTTAACCCAGAACATAGAACAACAACAAGGTTCTTTGTATCTCAGATGGCTGGGCGACTGTGTTTTTGCTCATATATCTCGTCTCCGACTTAATTACAATAAGTTCGTGCCATAATAGGATTGTCAACCACCAAGGAGTGACAGCTTAAAAGAAATGCTTTCCAGTTGAAATGTGCCTTTGAGGGCCGATTTTCCAGAGCTTTCTTGCTTCACTTTAAAGCTCCATCCAGTTCAGCAGTCCTTTCAGTGTAGCTGGGATACAAATCCATGCCACTGCAGCTATCACAGACCCAGAATGAGCATAAAAAAGCTGCATTACATCTTTCTTCGTTTTTAAAGGTTCCCTTTGGCTTCTCGTGTGCAGGAGCCCTCTATAGTGCAAAGCGTCCCACTTTGGCCTGCCAAATGTCGGTGTTACTGGGATTCGTCATAGAGAAGTCAAAGAATTGCTATGCAGACAATGCTAGCGGCCATCATTTCATTGCAGGGCAGACTCTATCTTATATGTGAGACACCATTGTCAGGCTGTGTGTCTCCTTGGCCAATCAGGCATCTTAAAGGGGGGGGCGACTTTATTTTCTTTTTCATTTTACAGTTAAGCATTACGCTTTCAAGGTTTCCTCTTTTCTTTGTCTTTTTAACGACTCCATCTTCATCGACATTTTGACAGATTCCAGGAGTGGTGTATTTTTTTCTTTTAGCCAGCAGGTCTTTAAAGCAACGACAGCGAAGGCAAGTGATAGTATTCCCAGCCAGGAGCTACCGCTGTGCCTTCAATTCTTTTGTGGACAATTTTTAGTCTGACGCCACGCCCTGTGCCCTCCGAAGACCTCTTCACAAATGAGACACACTTCGCAATGCTCTTCAGATGTTACTGCACTTTTGTTGACAAAAAAAACCCCCTCTGAAGTAAAAGGAATCACATTTTGTGCTGCCTCAAGCAAATCTACTGATGATTTGCAGTGGTTTAGCGATGGACTGGGTCAAAGCAGAGACAGATGTTGGGACGGAGTTAATAGGCCATACTACGGATGCCCTATGGCCCTTCCTGGTGCCGACCACACAAATACAAAAGAGGATACAGTTTCTAATTGTGTTGGAAGGAGGTACATTTTCAAATATATATTGGAACCTATTGCAAGACCATAAGCAAATCAAGCAGAGTTTGGAGGACACCTTTCACACTGTATTCTACTTGTTTTAAACCAGGTTTACTTAAAACACATTACACAATTCACACCTTGCAAGTAAGGAACTCATTTTCATTTGGATGGTTTACCTGAAATCTAAAAGCCAAAACTTTATACATTGGCCACAGTACAATTTGCTACCAAACAGAAGGTGGCAGTCTCCTTGATTTCATAGACTTTGCTAGTGTCCAGAGCAAAGTTCTTCTACCAGTTTGGAAAATATCAAATTTAGGAATGAAAATCCAGCCATGGCCATAATCTACAAAACACATAAACAAGACCCAAAACCCATAGGACATATGTTTCAGATTATGTCTTTCTACCGTGTGCCTGCACAAACACTGAGAGGATTTGGGAGAGAAAGTTCCCAGCACTTCATTTACCTCTCCTTCTCCTCCTTCTTCCCCAAACACAGGTCTGATAAAGCATGGAGCCACTGGCTGCACCATTCTCAGACCTGGGAATGAGAGGGGAACTCGTAAAACATAATCACACTTTATGAGGGGCCCCTCAAGTGGTCTTTCAGGGAAAGGCCGTTTCTGTCTTGCAGTTTTGCTCCAGCCCAATGTCTAATGGGAAGCATGAGACTCGGCTGCTCAGGCTACCAGGGATTGCCATTACGTGGACGACACGAGGGACATGGGATTCCTAACAGACATCACAAATATTTCTGTCTTCTTTTCAGTTTGGTAGGTTTGGTTTTTTTTTGCCTTCACCGAAGCTCATGCACCTTTATTTCATCCGAATCCACATATGACAGGGAGCCAGTGGGTGCTGGTGAAAAATATTCTAGCTGTTGCTGTGCTTTATGAGCTTTATGCACAGCTCTACCATTTCCATCCATCCATCCATCCATCCAGCCATCCATCCATCCATCCATCCATCCATCCATCCATCCATCCCAGCTCACTATGGGCGAGGGCAGGATACACCCTGGACAAGCCACCAGTCCATCTCATTTATTTCCTCTCTTGCATTATTGAACACGCTGATGTTATATGATATAGCTCTCCTTACGAGTAACAACCACAATGGTCAGACACACCTGTATTAAAAAGGTTTGTGCAATAATGAAAGACAGGAAATAAAGGAGCTGTATTGAGTTGAGGAAGTAGTGGAGCTGTGCATGTCGCTCATTAATTAACTAAATATGGAAAAGTCTAAATACGTTTGTCCTATACAATGTTGTTTTGATTTATTAACAGCTCTAATGGCTTATGTTTATGAACTTTTTGAATGAAATAAACTGTATTTCTATTTTGTGGGTCATGTTAAGTTCATGTCAACATCAACTGATTTTCCAAATGTTACAGCTGAAGAGATATGTTTTATTAGATAATATTTTGAACTCTAAAATTGTTCACTTAACAAAATACTTTTAAGCGTACACAACTTTTGATACATTTTTGGTAAACATAATAAAAAGGTGTCCAAAAGAAGGAAAGAAAAAGTAAACCGATTCAGCAGAAAAACAAGTGGTTTATTAATCTTTCCACTGCAATTGATTTGATGAAATAACAGAATATGTAGTTAAATAATTTCTCTTTCAACCAAATCACCTGGCAAAAAAAGGATTGTGCATATTTATTTATTGACAATATTCAGCATCATTCAATGAGAGTATAAAAACAGGGTTTTAAATGGACAAACCTTGTCTTTTGAACTAGTTGCTATTGGCAGCATTGAACTTGTAACCAAGTGGCTACATTTGCATTTGAAATGAGTCTTATACACGCCCAATGAAGAATGATATAAAGAAACAAAGGATAAAATAAACAGGAGGGCAAAAAATGGAAAGGCACAAGCAACTGAAAGGAGTTAGAAGAGAGCAGTATGGGGGGGCAGCAGTAAACAAAGAAAGGGATCCAAAAAAGAGAGAGGGGAAAAAAAATTGTCTGTGTAAGTGAGTTGGTGGTTCTGACGAGAAGCCAAACCCTGCGGCCCTCACCTCAGCCACATCTTCATAAGCTGCAGCACCTCCCTCTCCTCAGTCCAGCCGCTGGCTCTGCAATAAATACATTTTCAATTACAAGCACAGGGGAGCAAACAGGAAGAGGAGGAGGAGAGAAAGGAGGAGGGCCCTGGAGGAGTCTGAGTGAATCCCCTGGATGACACCTCCGGCCGCGAGGCTCAGATGTGCCGCTGAGGAGGCCCCGCCATCGCGCCCTGGCACACGCGTGCAGTTTAATCACTGGCTGGCTCTTTACAGCCAGTCAGGCGTTTAACGGCACTGGAGTCCAGACGTGCACCAGGCAGCACTTTGATTGAACACCTGCAGTGAAACGGGATCTTTACTGGACGGACGGCAACCTGAACCTCACCCAGATTGAGGGCTGAGGAACCACCGCAGGGTGGAGGTCACGACTCTGTGTCGGGCTGCAGACACACCGCCAGCGATGGCTTTGAAGATTATCACAGGTGGCCGGCGTCGACAGTAAAATAAGCTTTACGTCACTGCCACTGCGTGCAAGAGTGATATCAGAGTCACTGGAAGCTCTTACACAGCGCACTCTCTTTCTACCATAGCACGTGAACTCCAACCGGATCTGGCTTCAAGTTAAAACAGATTTTTTTTTTTGTAAGTAGCTGGTCTGGACTGAAAGTCTGCGAACTATCAAAACAAGTTCAAAATGACTTTGCATAAAGAAAGGAAGAGCCTATCCACACATAAATATAACAAATATGTATTTTATTTGTCACATACAGCACCGTACAGACGACTTGCATTCTTCAAAATGACCACTTATACATTTTTAAAAGGAAAAATCAAAGCTGTACATTTTTCTTAAGGATTCACAAATCATTCAAGTTTCACATTGAACAATTTCATTAAAAAAATCTTGTTTGTGTACATACACTTTTACAGCTGTCATTAAGAGTTGTTACACTCTGGTTTGACTGGGCGGAAAATGGAGACATCAGCTGTCTTTAAAAATAAAGATAATGCAAGCTTGCTCTTTTAGAAGTTGATGAGCCTGCAAAGATGTGACAGATTGCCACGAAGGGTACAGTAGTTTATACCTGGAGGCTACAACGAACAGATTCAGAATCAGCTCAACCACGTGCTGTTTGCTCACGATAGTAACTAATCTGCACAAGAAGACTAAAAAAAAACATTCATTTGATCACTTTGCATCATTCAGACAAGGGGAACATTCCATTGAAACTGTAAAGGAACACATACTCTGACTGATTTACTCATATTATGTGACTAAACATTAAATGACATTCGATCTCAAATTCTTTAGATTCACCCATTCACTGACATGCAGCCACCCAGTAACCATGGAGGCTCCCCTGACAGGTGCTTGTCCTCCATTGGGAGACATTTAGAGTTCAGTGTCTCGCCCAAAGGAACGTTTTACACACTGCTAGGTTTGCATTGCAATTTGAAGACAACAGGTACCTCGTACAGACTTCTTGCTGTATGAGGGCCGGAGTAAAACTCTTTGGGACTGAGAGGGATTGATCAGATGGTTGTGGCTCGTTCTGCTATGATTCAGAAAAGAATGTTCAATAATTCTGCCAAATATGAGAAATTCACAAACCATCCAAGAAGAGTGAAAAAAAACCCACCAAAAAAACTATTTCAAAGTTACTGTTACATAAAACACACACACACACACACACACACACACACACACACACACACACACACACACACACACACACACACACACACACACACACACACACACACACACACACACACACACACACACACACACACACACACACAAATACTTTTCTCACTGAATTGAATAAATATAACATTCCAACACACTCCATGGGAATGTGGGGTATCCCAAAATGACACAATGCACCAGTCAGCAGGCATTGTGCCACCGAATAAGGGCTGCTGCGGAGAAATCAGTGATGAATTTGTCGGCAGGTCTGGTTTCGGCAGCATAAAGCTGAGTGCCGCCTCAGCTACACAGGCTGTCACTTTGCAATGCCCAGGGTCACGGTCTCTGTTCTGAGCACCGTGACCGCTGTGGTAATTACTTAAATTGGGGAGAAAAAAAAAAAAAAAGCTTCAGCATTCCAGGGGTGTCACAGGGGCTGGGTTTGTGTGGGCAGAAAGCGAGCTGGATTCTGTGATTCCAGGGTGGATGTGAAGGGATTTAAGCAGTCCGGAATTTTCTTCTCTGCCTATGCTCCCCTGTCACCATCACACCCATCACCCACCCACCCCTTGATCTGCCTCCGCTTCAGAACAGCGGAAGAGAAAGAGGGTGGGAGGGGATAGACGCGCTGCAGGTCAAGTAAATGATGTGGTCAAGCCTCGCTGGTCAGCGCAGGTCAGTGGGTTGGATGACCTCATGGTCAGCTGGTGTTGTTGTAGCTGCTGATACTGTAGCAAAGAATCAGGTCGACCTACGAACTTGTTATCAAATCATCGTGTTATGGCGAATGTAATGCAATAGGTTGAGGAGGCCATGTGTACTTTAGCCTTTGGCTTCAGACCTGGGTATGTTTCACTGCTACTTTCCTGGCCTCCCCGCAGTAGCGGCAGCAGCCAAGTATGTTCTCTGGAGACAGAAATCCAGATAGCGTCATCAGACCTAACAAGGACCACGCTTCTGCTATTTCCACCGGGCCTGCCAACAGTTAACAGACAGGGCCCCATTTCACGGCTGCCTGCTCGAGGTGTGGGACCAAGTGTGGGCCCCACGCCTGGATGGAGGGTATTAAAGAGGAATAATGTGTTTGAATTTTGGTGCGAGAAACTTTGTGTGGGAATCTGTGTGTGTGTGTGTGTGTATGTGTGTGTGTGTGAGAGAGAGAGAGAGACAGAGAGAGAGCCTACATGCGTGTGAAAGCACTGTGTGACTTATTACAGTACTGTAGCTCCAGTTTTGGAGCGCATGGGTTCTGGTTGTGTGCATCACAGTGGAATTTTCATGTCATTTCCCCTTTTATCCAATCAGCAGACATGCGGGCCCCCAGCCTCGTCAGGCAGGGGGTTGTGGGAAACGCGGTCCAGTTGCAGGGGTTGACGTGATTTAGGCCTTGCTTGAGGGGAACACACAGCTATTTTGACAGACGCTGGCCTCCTGCTCAGGCTGAGGTCTGCAATTACACAGGACATAAACGCGGTGTGCCACGGCCAGACTGGAGCAAGACAGGCTGGGGCTCAGAGGGCCCCTGGGAATGGAAAACGCACAGCTTTGAGGAGGCCACAGGGGCCTTGGCAAGCGCGGCCATCGCGTGACTGTGGGAGAGGGATGACTGGTGTGTAACACCAGGAAACTCCAGCGCGAGAGATTGGCTGTCTGAGAAACATCCACATAAGCACAGTCAAAAGGGATGACTTGTGCAGTAAATAGAGGATGTTGTCGCGCGCGCGCGCACGCACGCACACACACACACACGCACACACACACACACGCACACACACACACACACACACACACACACACACACACACACACACACACACACACACACACACACACACACACACACACACACATGCTCGCACACAATTTAAAAAGACTTTTCAAACATATGCATGTTTACCAGCTTGTTTTTTGTTACTCATCACCCTAACCTGTTCCTGCTTTGATTGACCCTTTTTTTTTGGAGGAAGGTTGGAGTGGTGGTGGTGGTGTTGGGGGTGTTGGGTGTGTTGGTGGTGTTGGGGGTGTTGGGGGGTCCCTCCATCACTCTTTCTCGGGTTTATGTTCAGTTCCCTGACCAGGGAGGAAGCTCCACTGGGCTTAAAACAATTACCAATTTAAGTGGGCTAAATTAACTTGCTTTGCGGAAACAATGTGACGGCTGCCAAGGTTATTTACTGTAATGAGGCGGGCCCCATTGTGAGCACGGCGCTCTTCATGGACCTCTCATTGAGCAAGACTGAATTCAACCGGCTCTCAATGGATGTCAGGCTACATAAAAGTTTTTAAGCAACAGTGAAAGTGTTGCCTCGTGGATAAAAAGAGTGGCGGTGAGATCATATTTACTCACTATTCAGTCTGCTTTATATACACCCATCGCCCACATCCTATTCGGATAAATCAGGGACAGAAGGAGCGGCCGGCAGACTAGAGTGTATTCTCCACAGTTAATTCAGCGCGGGACCTGACACAAGCATGGGAAAGCAAATAACCCGGATTAGGCATCTTCAAAGGCCTGGCTCTGTGAAAGATGGGAGTAGGAGGAGCAGACAAAGATGGGAGTTAGTTCACCGTGCGCGCGCGCGCGCACACACACACACACACACACACACACACACACACACACACACACACACACACACACACACACACACACACACACACACACACACACACACACACACACACGAAAACATGTCAAAGCGTCCTCAGTGCACTTAGGTGTGAGTTTGTTTGTTTCTTTATGAACGTTTTCCAAAACAGTCCATCAGGTACCTAAAATAGATGGTGGTATGATGACAAGCCTGGCATGTTGAGGCATCTTTAAAGCAAGATCAAGCTTCACCTTGGAGTGTGACTCTTATGTGCAGCCGAGCCAAGCCAGACTTGCCAGACTACTGCCACTGCCAGGGTGTTTGTGCACGTGCATTTGTGTGTGGAAACTTCTCATCCCATCTCTGGGTGCAAGCAGAGTTCAACAAAGGACGTCTGTGTTTCATTAAAACCATCAGTGCATCTCAGCTGCATACAAACACAGACAATTATGAAGCCAGTTTCCCCTAAATCATGAGGAAATCTAAGTGCGCCCCCTTGGAGGAGTTTGCTCAGGCTCTCCACAGCAATTTCTAATGAACACACAGTTTAGCAGCACACGCCATGCATGACCTCAAACCACAACAATATTAATGGTGCAGCAGGCTAATTCGTCTATGAAGGGGCAGTTAAGAGTGTCACTGTTCCCCTGACATGAAATCATTTTACACACGTGCAACATACACGGCTGTTAGTGGCAGCATGACTTGTACTCAAAGACAACTATTGAGCTGCAGGAATGTTCACAACTCTGTGTGTGTGTGTGTGTGTGTGTGGGGGGGGGGGTCATTTCCTCCTCTCTCTCTTTGCTTGAATGCATTTTTCTGCTTCAGTCCTTATCTTTTCATATTAAAATGCTTAGCTTCATATTTCAACAATCCTGGTAGCCTCCTAAATGTACAGGCTCACACACACACACACACACACACACACACACACACACACACACACACACACACACACACACACACACACACACACACACACACACACACACACACACACACACACACACACACACACACACAGCCGCACACGCACACACACACGCAGGCACACTGCCCTCCACTCCCTCAGGCAGTCTGGCTGAAAGATGATACTCCGTCTCTGAGCATTTCGCACATGCCTTCCCGGACAGTTCCCACACTCCCGGCCGCCTCAGCGTGTCTGACCTTTGCCAAGCCCGCCACCCTCCCCACTGCCCCCCTTGAGTCACCCCCGCCACCCCCCCTCTCCCCCAAACCCCCCCCCCCCCCCACCACCCCCCCCACCTTCTTCTCCCAGGGCCTGCGGTTTGGACAGCTGTGGCCAAGCTGGCTGCTCAGCTTGTGGAAAACATCCGCTACACATGGAGGACTGCGCTGATCCTTCTTGGCCCATGCTGGCTGGCTGAGTTGCTTGGTTGCCTGTTTCGAAGTCATGTGAACACATGAGTCGCCCTATCAGCCACTACTTTGGTCCTCCAACTTTACAACTTTATTCAACAAAAACTTTTTTGCATGCATTTTATTTGAATGCAAAATGTATGATACATTAAAAAAAAAAAAAGTCATTCGGCATCATATGGTTTCTTTTGTTGTGATTTTAAACAACCAACACATTCAGCTGTTCGTCTTCCATACTGCTTAACCCAGCAAGGGATTCCTGAGCTGTTTCCAGAGGACAATGGGTAAAAGCAGGACACACCATGGAGAGGTCACCAGGCCATCACAGATATAAAACCCAGAGACAGAGAATCACGCACACGCACACCTTTGGGCAATTTCAAGAGACAAGTTAACCTCAAATGCACGTTTTTGGACTGTATGAAGAAACTGAAAATCGGGGAGACAATCTATACACGGAGCAAGAGAACATGTCCTCTACGCCCAACCAGAATTTGAACAATCAATATTCTTGCTATGAAGTGAGTCTAAATTATTATCGATATGATACAAAACATAAAAAAACCCACAAAATAAGATATAATCAATTCTTCTAAACCTTGTTAGAACTTTCAAGATCTTTTTCTGTTTCACATTTTTTTCCGATAAATAAAACTTTGTTTGGAACTTCTAGAGATTAAACAATGATTTTATTAAATGTTACTTATTTAATATATCCTAAAGTATATACATTTAGTTTTACTTTTGAAAATACAATATAAATGTAATGTATTCATAGAGAATTCACATTCCCGTCTCTCTTCTTGAGAGACATACAAAAATAATCATTTGTTTCTTAAAACTTTTCCAGACTGGATGCAGGACTAAATGTCTCATTGAGGGGGAGACTTTTTTTTTTTTTTTTTTGAAGAAACAGCCTAATCCCCTACAGCATGCCACAAATCTAAGGCCTCACAATAAGCGCGGTGTACGACATAAACAGCCCCTCACCACCCAAAGACCTACACATGGACACACACACACAGACGCACACAAAAAACTCACTGTCGTACATGTGTATGAACAAGAGCAGTAGACGAGATCAGACTGAGGAAATGTAGAGTACTGTATAATGGTGCAGCAGCAGACAGCTTTTCTCACAGACTGTACAGACTGTGTGTCTATATGTCTGCATTGGCAGATGTAGATACACACACACACACACACACACATTGCTTCTCACTCCAGCTCTCTCTTTGAGCTCCCTCTCTGATTACGTTGCTGGCGACATTCTCTTTGTTGCGCATACAAACACAGTCAAGTCTTTCTTCCAGTTTCCTCACCTTCCCTTCTTCACACAGGGATGAAAAATGAAGTGTGATGAATAGAGGGAATGGTGCAAGATGGAGGATTACACCCCTGGATGGAATTTTGAAGGGAGTAGCTTTACAGTAAAGACAGAAAAAAAACACACACACACGCACACACACACACACACACACACAAAATCTTGATGGTGTTGCTGACACCTTGCATCACATTCCCCCTCTGTTTGAGACGGGATTATAGAAGGGGAACCAGAGTCTTTGCAGGGCGCTCGCAGCCTGACCCGCGAATCAAGGGATTCCTCTGTGTTTGTGGTTGAATTCAGCCATACTGTACACACACACACACACACACACACACACACACACACACACACACACACACACACACACACACACACACACACACACACACACACACACACACACACACACACACACACACACACACACACACACACACACACACTCCTCAATGTCGCACAAAGAGAAGGGGAACATTCGCCATTGCTTTTTTGGTAATCGCTCCAAACTTGGTCCATTTAATGTAAAATTATTTATCGTCATTAGTTTTAGAATCTTTACATTTTTATTCCTTTCATATGGAGGCAGACGATTCTGGACATTCAGAAATGGACATTGGACAGTGTGAGAAGCAGCTGGTATCTTTGAATTTGTTTAATTAGCTACTAAAAATGGTGATTTCCTTTAGAGGCCTGCAGATAAAATCGTGACAAAAACAAAAGTAAACACAAACAAACAAACAAACAAACAAACAAACAAACAAACTAACTAACTAACTAACTAACTAACTAACTAACTGGTCAAATTGTGCATTGTTGTGAGGAGATTTCTTTTAAAGAAAGTTGCTTGAAATATTTTTTTAGTGTAAACAGGTTTTGTGATGATTTCCAGTGTGTTGGCCTACTGGAACTAATAGTAGCAATTTGAAAACGCATCATGAAGCAGGACCAAACCATTTGAGTTCATTATGCATGATTCAATTGCTGCAGGAAATGGAATTTATTAGTTGCTATGTCAGTTGGATGAATTTGGTAATTCTTCTAGCATTACCATGGTAAGTAAAAGGTTAAAGCACTGTGTTACAAAAGGATCTCCGAAACCAAAACGATCAAGTTTGCTCAATGTCGTGAGGAGAAAAATTAAACCTCAAAGGATATCATTAGTTCTATCATTCAAATCAATATTATTCATCTTTGCTCCAGAGCTCATAATTCTGAATAAGATGACTTTGCCTCCATACTGTCAATAAACCTCTTGGAGTGTAGAAACAGGAGTGAATTGTGCAAATACATTGTGAATGGGAGGGTGTCGTTATAAGATTTTGGGGGAAAAAACTGAAGATTTTTTTTAATTTTCACATCATAACAGACTTTGTTTCAAGGATTCGGGGAAATAGTGGGTGGGGGGCCATGGTAGCACGGCGCTGAGAGAAACTTCACACCCACGTTCAGACTGCATCCCTGCAACCCCACTATTGCACACATACAAACACATACGCACACCCACAGAAACACTCAGTTCTCAGCCCATCCTTTTGCCCTCCTCCTCCTCACTACTTCCATCCATCCACCCGTCTCCCACGAGGAGCTCTTGCTCCAAGGCTGCGGTGCAAGCGCTCATAAAAAAGGAGAGAAAAAAAAAATGCTTGCCCTGATGATGGAAAAACCGACACCAAAAAAAGCAAGAGAGAAGAAATGTAGTAGGAAAAAAGTGTTAAGTTGAAAAGCGAGCATTTTCTCTTGCTCTGAGCTCTTGGTCCAGGCACAGAGCATCCCTGGATGCCAGAGTCTTTCATCATTTGGCAGCCTGGCTCTGCAGTTCAGTTTTACCTCCTGGCTGGAGGCAAGCGAAGCACCACTCACTCTCCACACAGCAAGCAACAAATAAAATGGAGGGAGGGAGGGAGAGAGAGAGAGAGAGAGAGAGAGAGAGAGAGAGAGAGAGAGAGAGAGAAAGAGAGAGAGAGAGAACTAAGTGTGTTCTTTCATGCAAAAACCAACCTCTGGAGTCATCCACGGCCACACATGGGCCCCTATCTTTTCGATCTATTCTCTTGCCCCTGCTTCATCTCTCTCCATTGTTTGCTTCATTTCTGATGTGCCTTAGCTCCAGAAGTAAAATACTTGTCATTATATAATCGGCAGCAGCGGATCGCTCCCAGTGATGGAGATGTTGAAAGCAAACTGGGGGAGGGAATATGCGCGAGAGAGGCAGAGCATAGTGACCTCTGATGTGCTGTTCTCCTTTTTGGAAGGAAGTACAGTCTCGCTGGTATCATCAGTGAAAAACCAAAAACAGCCATGTTCTCGGGCTCCAAAACAGCGACGCCTTCGTAGGCGCTTTTAAAATACATCCGCCACCCTGTTTTGTCCGTGTTTTTCATGAGGCTCTGAAACCAAAAAACTCTACACCAGGACTCCAGGCTGTTTTATCCCGTCTTACCTCTGCATGTGTGTACTTTTGGTTAAGTTACAAAACCCTTAAACTCAGCTAAACTTAAGTTCAACTTGAACCAAGATCTAAGGCCACACAATGCAAGTTAGCGAGCAACCAGAAATGTTATCAGCCACAATCAAGTATCAGATGATTTGTGTAAACGGGAGCGCTGGAGCATAAAGGTTAACACTCTGACCTCATATTGAGAATGTGGTTGTTTTTGAATCCAGGCTGGGCTTGGTGAGGGGGAGGGGGGGGGGACTGGATTCCCTCTACAAACATGTATTTGAGCTTAATTGCTAAATGGACTGTAGGCGTGAATGTGTATGTCTGCCTGTCTGTTTGGGCTGTGATGGTGTGGAGACCTGTCCATGGTGCTTCCTGCCCTCGCTGCTCGCCAGCTAGAACGGTATAGAAGATGGACGCACGCATAGTTTAGGTACAAACACCATCTATTTGTATGCTTTGTAAACTGTACTGAAAAACTGAAAGAGATTGTTTGTAAGCCATTGAAAGAATAGTTTTAGCTTGAAGGACACAATACATTTTTTTTTACAAAACAAATGAATATATTAGAATTCACCAGACAAAAGGTTGGCAGAATGTGGTGAAGTGGTGAACAAGGTCCTGGTTTGATTCTGAGCCGAGGCTTTTCTATGTGTGGTTTGCAACTTTCTCCATCAATTTAACAACGTGCTAGTTGGGTAAATTTTTTTCTCTACATCGATAGTAGATGTAAAGGTATAAGTGGGTGACTGAGTAGTTCTCTGCGCTGGTCTTGCAGTGTACTCTCAGCCTGTACCCAGCTTTTCACCATCCTCTGAAATGAACCAGTTCAGGAAGTTTAGCCATGGCTGGATAGACTTATGGACTGCTGGGAACTTTTCCGTCACTTTTCAATTGGCAAAACACAACAATCGTTGATTGATGATACAGTTGTTCATGTATGATAATGAACTGTGTTCAGGCACAGTGGTTTTCAGAAAAGTGGCTGTCTGTGTTTGATACACCGCCACCTCAGAGACCAACAATTCAATAGATTTCTCTTTACATTCTGAATTTATTCTTGAACAAAAGTTCTGGAACCCTGTCCCAAATGATTCAGCATGTGCTGCTGACATTGAATTAAATTGAGCGTATAGTTTTCATTGTTAGCAAACGTTCTAGTGTTTGATATGTTGTTGAACGAACACATTTTAAGAGTTGTTTTCGTAGGATCCGCACATCCGTTCCCACTCTGTTCTGTAAAATTAGTAATTCCTGAAATTAGGGTAGTAAATAAGACAAAATAATTAACCCTGTGCGCTCGCAGGAAGCATACCACACACGGGGAAATAAGATCACCACCTCCCGCCAAGCGAGTAAACTGCACCAACTGCGCTGAGCAGTGTTTAAATGCTCTCGACCGCTGAGAGTGAACACAGGTTCCCACAGGGCTTCATAAAGCACCCCTACCATATGCATTCTTTCACCATGGATATGCCACCATGAACAAGACACTTGGGCATGTCAGGCCAGGCTGAGAAGAAGACTGATGTGTCTCATCATTAGGATCCATGGCCTTCCCCCGTGGCGAGATATATGCTCCTACTGTGGCGACCCAGCGGGACTTCATTGGCACCCCGCTAGGAGTTCTGGGAGTGAAGGCATCTGGTGGAACGTGTCTTCCTCTCACTCAGACTGACAGAGCCGAAAATGAAAAGTCAAATATACCCAAACCCATGAGTATATGTGCAGATATATTCATTTTAGAACCCATATATATACACACAGACACACACACTTGCAGAAACAAACACAAAAGCCTGGCGCAAAATGGGTGCAATCTGGCCCCCGTGGAGCCTGCCCGCCGCCAGTGGCCCCTGCTGGGCTTGCCCAGTGGGAGCTCCGGCGCTCGCTGCGAGATGCACAGTGGGGTGTCTCGGAGACGTGGTCCGGGAGACTATAAGGCTCGGAGTGGTGTGGTGACCATGGAGGCCTTGTCCCCTCAGATAAGCCAAAAAGACAGAACATTTCTCAGGCGCAGATATATGCTCTTAGACATGGATGGTTGTTGTGGATTTCTTTGCAGCTGCTGTTCCCATGGCCTTAACCTGAAGGTCCTGAGAAATTATTTCAGAGCGTTTAATCATCGTTTGATTCATTCGGTCCCATGGAAAAAAATAAAATAGAAATAAAACGTTGAAAAGACTTTCTATGACGTGTGGTGGACAGTCGTGTCACATCTAGTGAATATGGATAAATTGCTTCAACCCATGAGGATAGATGCTCTGTTACCATCATTTCGGGGCTATGTTCTCTGAATGTCTCACATCTCCACATCTTTGACATTTAGAATCACCTTATCAATCACAGGCAATGAAAGACTCCAGTTAGAGAATTACAAAGCATGTTTTTTTTTTAATCTAAACAATATCTAATTATAAGATTAAAGGGGAATTGGATTCTTTCTGAACTTTTGCACACTAAAAAATGCCAGCATATTACACTTAAAAGAGTTCATTTCTTCATCACATTACTCACACCCACAACGATTTTAGAAAAAGTGGGTATATGAAATGGCCGGTGGGCTGGATAGAAGGATGAAAAATCAACATTTTGTCCCATTACTTAGTAAAAGCGGGCAGTAAATGCAGACAGAAGTGGATGTGCAGCTTTTTACTTTTCATAATTCAACTTATGGTTCATGAAATTCCATAATGACCTGATTTCCAAAAGAGGAATCATGAAAAAACAAGTTTACTCTCCCTCATCAACAATGATTTGACGGTCTATGGGAAAGAATAAGAACTTTTTCTTTCCGTCTCATGTGTTGGTGCTGCTGTTCAGTAGTTGATGTAAAACAAATCGATAGTGTTGGGAGATTACCATGAAACGATGGGCAGCTAGAATATTCTATGCATCAAATCCCTCATCCTGTGACATGTATATATCAGTATAGGCTGCATTTCAGCTGATCACCCATGTTGCAAGTGATAAAACATGATTTGCGCAAGAAATTTACACTGAGCACTAGTTAACAAAAGTACTGTCCTCTATCATTACTGGTTTAAGAATTAAATCAAAAATAATGCCAGTAATGAGTAAAAAAACTTAAAACTACTGCTCTGGCTTCTCAGTTATAATTTGGCGAAGCCTATTTTTATCAATATGTGATATTTACAAGGCTCAGCATGGGAAGGCACATTTGTTTATATAGCAACATTCAGAAACAAGGTAATTCATCGTGTTTTACAAGGAAATTAAAAGTTGTATCAAAATAAAGGTAAAGAAAATAAGCGAAATCTATTGTGTACTGGGAAGCCAGAGTAAATAATACTGTTTGAAATGACTTAAAAGAAGGGAGTGTTCCAAGTTTGGTAGTATAGAAACTAATAACCTCTTGGTGTTAAACTTATTATGGTTTGACTTTGTACTACTTATTACTGATGCCTGTTGACCTCTGGGGTTCATGGACATTGTGTCACCTCACCAGAGATGATTGGTTGGTGATTGATGATCCATTTCATCACAGCCACAGTTACCTGCCATCGCTCAGAGAGGACAAAACTTTTGGGCCGGGCCAGAACTAACTTAATTCTTGTCGTCCGCCCCTTTGCAAGGTATGGGAAAAATGGCCTGGACCGAAGACCTTAGGAGATGAGAGAAGTGGGACGTGAATGGAGCGAAAAGGAGAAAAGGAGTGAAAGGAAAAGGAACTCAGTCAATGGAAAGGGGCAGCAGGGGCTGAATGCACCATTCCCTGGTCGACAGTGTTGATATTTCCCTCAATGGTCTTTTATAAAGTGAGAGTTTTAAACCACCTCGACACACTAAATTTGCCCTTTGTGCACAGAGAGGCCCCTGGCTGTCGTGATGCAAGGTGAGGAGGCATTGGGGGCAGATGGAACCTGCTTGTCACCTCAATGGTCTTCATTCTCCCCCCGTGTGCCCTCCCTGGTCCACCACGCCCATCAGGACCATTCACCCAATGCTCCAGTGGGAACGTCCAGGGACCCTGCATTTTGGGATGGCCTCATATAATGAGCCCCACTGGATGGCTTGAATGTGGTGCCATTGTTCTACCAGGGGCCATTAAACCACCTCCTGGGCAAACAAGAGCGTCCCTCTTCCTTTATGGGGCCCAAGAAGGCAACAAAGAGAGGAGTCATTGAGACACAGAGGGGCCGCCCTTTGTTTGGTGTCCTTTTTGCTGCTCCTCAATGCCTGGGCTGGGAAGGGGAGGCTCCTGTTGGTCTTTAGCGCTCCTCATTTTGCCGCAATCCCTTGTTTGGCCAAAGTGGAGATGTGAACTTAATTGACTTGAGTGGCCCCAGTGCACCACGTAGCAAATAACCTGGAGGACGTACAGAGAAGGTATTGTGCATCCAAAAGTGTCTTTGGCTGTCCGAACGGTGGTGAAAACCTGTGAGGAAAGTTTAATGGCCTCTGCAATCCCTGCTAATGAAACCCTGGAGAATTTATCATCACCTGTAGTGCAGCTGACAGCATTTGAAGTGTTTAACAAGAATCTTAGATTGTTATCTTAAATCTTTGACAGAAAAATCATTTTCACATTTAGTTTTCACATTTTCACAAATATCTCAACTACAAACTGTGCACTATTTATGTAATTTGTTATGGAATCATGGAGGCCTATTGTACCTCACATGACACACAACAAAAATTGTGCCAACTTATAGATACTTATAGCTTTAATCAAGAGTCATATCAATGCCTCCTCTGCCCAGATCTTCCTGTCAACAAATCATGAGACACATCATACTATATGTTTCCAATACAGTCCCCATGTGGAACTCTGAATTCTTCTCCATCAGGAGATGGAGTGAAAATCCCCCTGAGTATCTTGAGGCTCCAGGCGCAGCAAGCACCATTGCTCCCGTCCAAATAGGCCCTGACCTCAACCTTTCCTCCAGCCACCGTCCGGGGCAGTGAGGCTGATTAGCCAAGGGCAGGTGCCGAGCGCCAGGCTCCTGAGGAGAGGTTAAAGAGAAGAGTCATCACCTCCCTGTGTGCTTCTGACTGGCTCGCTGCCACTATGTCATCCATCCTGTAGTCTAATCGAGTTATCATATCAACAAATCTCCCATCAGGGGCCCCACAGATGACACTCAGAGAAAGAAAGCCAGGGGGGGGCCAACAAATTTCGAGCAGCGGGACTCTGGGGGAAAAGGAGCTGGCCTGCCAGGCAGCAATGAAAAGTACCTGCAGCCTTCGGTCAAGCTCCCCTTTGGGGACGACGCTCATGCTGGGAGCCATGCTGAGGCAGTTATTCGATTAGGCTGCGTGCTATGTGGGCAACTCCATTCTGTAGCCCCGTGGCTGAGTGAACCACCCACTGTGAAAACTGTTCAAGTTACCATGGACAGAAAGGAAATGAAAAGAAGCATCAAATTGGTTAGAAAAACTACAATGTGACAAAAAGCTATAGATTCTATCGTCACAAATGTGAGGAAAAACAGAGCTTTTTCCACAGGAATACTTGTTTTTCCGTTTTTCCTGACATGCTAAAATGTCGCGTTTGAGTTTGCCATCCCTTGAAAGTGATTGGCCATCTACTTTCAAACAAAATAATGTGGGTGCAGCCAATTAAGAAAAGAAAAAAAAAAAAGCCAAATTAATAGAAACAACGATAAAATAACTGATCACTCAGTTTGAACTTTTCAATCAAAATCTACATTGTGAGTGTGTCAGGTTGCATTTCTTTAAACAAATGCACATTTCAGTCTTCTTCATCTCAGACCCAGACACACTATATCACATTTTCACTCTTGCACAGAGAATCACCCAGCAGGGGTCAGTGGGAGAAGGGGGTAGTTGCGCTGGCAGGAGAGTTGACCTGCCACTCCATCGCTACCTGCTGCTAAGGCACAAAGGAGCCCCTTGGCGAGGCGCATCAGGAAGAAAAGCGAGGCAAAGAATGAGTCAACTCCAACTCCGCGGAGAAGAAGACCCTCATCTATCCTCCATGACCACTCTGTCATCCATGAATACTATTTACGCCACAGGAAGTCTTTTCTCTAATGGACCCCCCCCGATCCCTCTCCGTACCTCACGCTCTCACCACATTCAGAGGAGCCCTTCTCGTCTTCTGTGTCCTGCTACGTCCTTTTTTCCTCTCCCTCTTGCCCCCTTTTTTACGGGCTAAATCAAGAGAGATGCTCCCCAAGCATTGCAAATTGATTATGGCACTGAACATTTATTACATGACGGCTGGGGGTCTGCACGGTGGAGATGTGAGAGAGAGGGAGCGTGCTGAGGAGAGGAATGTGGGCTCATCCTCGGGGTCATCATTATGATCACATACTTAGTCAGTGTCACCGGGGATCACTGCTGCACAAACGCTTCACAGAGGAGCCGTTAGAAAACTGGTCCAAACTAAACTGACTAATTAGGTGTAGGGATGGTAATGGAAGTCACACATAAAAAGAAACTAAAAGAAACTCAAAAATTCAGGGTGGCTTTAAGTTCACATGAAAGATTTGGTGGAAAGGTTTTTCTGTGTTTAAAAAAAACTGATTGAAGTATACAGACTATCTACCTTTAAACTTTTTTTTTTCTTCAATATTCAAGCACACAAAGGGCATGGGCTCTAATGCAATTACTTTGACTTTCTGAAAACGCTCTCCTTTTAATGACTTAAAAGCCGTATTCTGACACCTTTCTTGAATTTTTGAGCATCTGTGTTCCACGCACTTGGACAATCTGTGTATTAAACCTCTCAGACGTTCACTGCTGATGAAACTGATGGGTTAAAGCTCAATAATTGCAACATCTCAGTAACATAATGCAATCAGATAAAACAGTCCAGCAATAAATGCTACCCCCCCCCCCCTTTTTTTTTTTAAAGAAGATAATGGTGCCTTCTTTTGACTGAAAGAGACGTTAATTATATATATTGTATTCTGCATTATTTTTACCCCCGACAGGGTTTTTATATCTTATTTCATTGTTTTTAATCTTCTTTTGAAGAAATAGAAGTAAAATCAATACAATGAAGTTTACAATTAATTTGAATCCTCCTTGTTTTATTACAAACATGTCCACCACTGGGTCTTTCGACAAGCACATGAACTGTCTGTCTATCTATCTATCTATTGGTGTCCCTCCAGTGAGTAGTTTAACTCCTGCAAATGTAACAATGTCATCATAGCCTGTTTCACCTAATACTTTTCACGACACCTCTGAGAGTCCCTGTAGAGAAACGGGAGACGGCGTGGGTGTAGAACAGAAGTATTCGTCGGTTCTTTTTAGTTTACTTGGCAGTCTAATCTGCAGCACAGAAGAACAAATTAGTCAGTGTCACTGCATTAAAGAGATCATTTGCAAGAGTCTGCTCAGAAAATGTAAAAGATTACACAATATTATTCACTGGATAAT
The DNA here is from genome assembly GCF_963422515.1 of Blennius ocellaris. Taxonomy (NCBI): domain Eukaryota; kingdom Metazoa; phylum Chordata; class Actinopteri; order Blenniiformes; family Blenniidae; genus Blennius; species Blennius ocellaris. The sequence continues at coordinate 8,703,379 of NC_137661.1, read as the reverse complement.
TGGAGTGTGACACCTTTACGGTGATTCCGCAAAATCCACTTTCAGACAGATAAAATATTACTACTTTTATACAAATTACACAGTTTAACCAATATACTGTTGTACCCGTATCAACTTGTCGGGGCATTTCCTTTAAACACGATGTACAAATATGAAATCGACACATTATGCTCTTCACATGTGTAGATCTTTGGCCGGTAAGGCTGGCAGGCTTTTTAAAAATATAGTTAGAATAACATTTACACTGAATTATCTGTGACGAGGACACACTGACTGAACCTCCAGATTTGGAGTGTGTACTTGCTTTCATAACTGCAGTGCAAAGAACTTCTCATTTTTCAAATACTGCGAACAAACTACAAATCATGATTCCTGTCCTTTTATTGTTGTTGCCATGGGTCAGCAGGAGACAATGATTTATATTTGAGTGAAAACGCTGGTCCGAGTATAGAGGGAGCGTGGCAATGTGGGAAAACACACACGCACACACGCAAGCAGGCACACGCACACACACGTGCAAACACACAGTCATAAGGGTACAGACGTATGGATTGTTGTTTGTGGGCACACGACAGATAATCACACCACAAGATAACAAAGATGGAGAACAACACAACCATTGGCCTCATTTCATTAAACGTTCGGCCTTGTTTACACGACAACGTTTCATGTGATGTAAAAAGCGTTACGTTTACACTGCAGCAGCGGACACACTGACCACGATGTTCTTCGTATGCCAGGCCACAGGAGGGTGGTGTTGCTTGTTTTTGTAATGAAACCACACAGACTTGTGTGCAGAGAACAATACGCTATAAATGTGAACAAAGTCGAGAGAACCCAACATCCATGTGGACTGATGATGAGCTGGATGCTATCAGGGGTGAGTCTCAACTATTAAACTAGAGAGAGAGAACTAGAACACAGACCGTGAGTCATACCACGACGGGGGCCTCCATGCACATGAGCAGAGTCGCCTCCAGCAGACTCTGCAGGAGGGAATCACGACCGTGAAAGAAATGTTCCACCTTGGGAGCCGGGGTGGATAACAGTGGATCTGCACACTGGTGTCGTGTAAACGGTTCCTCAAAAGTAAAGAAAGTTTTGTGTGTATACTAGTATTCATTGTTGTGTAAATGGGGGCTTTAATTATGCCAGATTCTTGATGCTTGCCTTATGTGTGCTCACCGAAATGCCACAGAATTTCCAAAACAGTTAGCATGAAAATATTATAGACACAGGACCACTGAGTGGGGACTACTTTTTTTTTCTTCTTTTTTTTTCCGAGGGTGACCTCTGTTGTTGCTGGCTTTAATCTCAACTGGGGAACGTTTCAGTGGGACAAAAGGAAAGCAAGCGGCAGGATGCCAGTCCTCAATTCTCTCAGTGCTACACACAAAGCTGCTGCCACAGGGTTATGATTAGAACGTCAGTGTGGCCCACAGAGCCCTCACTGGGAAGGATGCAGGCTTAGACCCACGCCAAGCCAGGGCGCCGACAGCACTTTGAAGAATAGAGAGCGGGTGAAAGAGGGGGACACAATGAATACCTAAAAACCCCCTTTCAGGCAGACCTTGAGAAGCACAGGTTGCCTCTGTGGTCGGTCCTCTTCTGTTCTCTTGCTCCTTCTGTTCCCTTCTTCACCTTGGGCTGAGAATTTGCTGAGGTCTGCAGTTCCTCAGAAAAGTCTTAGAAATGTAAAACGGGGCGACAAGACGGGGGCGGCGGGCTTTTAGAGAATAGCCTCGTCAAAACTGGCGTGACCCAGACCTGGCCCAAGATGCTCTCGCTACTTCACTAATAGCCCACGTCAGCAAAAAGACAAAGGGAACCCTGCAATTATTCAATTTTAGGGCTGGCTACAGTGAATGGGGAAGTCCAAATGAAGTCATTGTATGCTGGTGGAGAAGTTGGGGGTTAGTTGAGGTTCATCTGCAGACTAAAAACCATGGTCTGGAATAATTAACCAGGAATGGCTACTAATCTTAACCAATGACAGCACCTGAAACAATGAGAAATGAGTCTGCTTCCACCACAGGGGGAGGTGGGCCCACAGCTGTGAGGCCGTCAGTATCAGTCGAAAGGAGGGACCAAAGTAGCTTAACCACAAGACACCAGCTTCACCTTATAAGGGCTGCAGTGATGGATAATGACAGTTTGTTGACTAAAGAGACTGAAAGACAGATCTAAACAACCCAAAAGGAGATGCCTGACGTGATTGTTTTGGTGACAGGACAGTTTGCCGGCGTAAGTGACGAATGGAAAAATAAAAAAAACCCTCTAAATGGACAAAATATTACCTTTGTGACAAGCCACTGATGTGAGAACCGCAACAGCGGTCATTAGATTCAAACTGGAGCAGGTTTTCCCACTGATAAACTATAACAAATTCAAATTTTTTCCCCTCTGCATTTTATGATAGGAACAATTACACAGTTATCATAGTGCTTCAATAACCTCCAAATCATAAACTATGCGACAGTATTATAGTTTTACGTACTACTCGTGAGATGAACAGCGGGGGGCAGAGAAAATATGAGCGAGGGGGGAATGGAAAAATCTTGTGGGAAGCAGTTGTGTTGGGAGGTGGTACAGTGTATGGCAGACCCCTGGCACACACGCCACCTCCACTTTCCACGCTGCTCACTCCGCCGAGGCGGGGGGCTCCCCCCGGTGCCCCTGCCTTCCTCCCAGCGCCGCTTTGTGTGTACGCATAATCTCCTGGCTAAAAGGAGACGTCGCAGGTGGTCCCATCCCAGTGAAGGTTCATCCCTCCCCTCCCTCATCTTTCCATCCTCTATCAGGCGCTTTTTCCTCACTTTCCGCCTGTTCTTGCGCCTTCGCCCTCGTTGCCCGCATCCTCTCCCTCTTCAGCTCCCAGCATGGCAACACAAAGAGACACCTCCCTGGCAGAGATAAACCTATTTTAGTGATGACAAGGGGGGGGGGGGGGACCTGACGCCCCCCGCCTCCTCTTCTTCCCTTGTCCTTCTCCCCACCTCTCTCTCCCCCTCTCTCTCTTGCTTTCTCTGTCTCTCTTTCTCTCACTGTGCTGAGGTTCAACCACCATCAGCATCCCAGTTGCATGTATTTTGTATTCATGTGTGTTTGGTTTCTCTCTTTCTCTCTCTCTCTCTCTCTCTCTCTCTCTCTCTTTCTCTCTCTCTCTCTCTCTCTCTCTCTCTCTCTCTCTCTCTCTCTCTCTCTCTCTCTCTCTCCTCTGTCTGTCTGTGAGAAAAAGTTCAAAAGCTTCTGCTTCTATAGTTCACCAGTCAACCAGATCCGTGGGGAAGCAGGCGAGTGGGAGAAGTAACAAGGGACAGTTTCAGGGTTTAAGTGGAGGTCATAGCGGCTCGTACCAATGTCAACCACCATGGATATTTCCAAGTAGGCAATCATCAGATACTGATGTTGTTAGAGATTCTTGACATTTTCAATTGCATAGTCGGTCCCCAAAAGTAGAACTTTTCAACAAAATCTACATGAAAGTAGAATCAACAAAAGACCCTCCTATGTTAAGGTTGTTGTGTTAAGAGTGTTTATTTCTTTGTGCAAATGCACTGAAATAATTTGATGATTAATAATTTTAAATAATACAACTTTTGGTTCTGATTGTGTGATTATGGAAGCTCAAAGACTGCAAGAGATGTACATTGTTTTCTATTTGTAATAGATTATTTTCAGTGCAATTCAGTTTTATTTATGTACGGTCAATAGCAACCTAGTCAAGGTGGCTGCTTTCTGCTGTTCCGCTTCGCGTTAAGGGATAAAAGTAGAGAAAAGGATAGGACGGCAAGTCTGTCCACTCACTGCAGGTTTTTATAGGAACAGTGCTGCTATTGGACCATGAAGGAAGGTGATAAAACGCAGTGTTAGTGAAATATCTTGGTCAAACACAAACACATGGGGAGTGACAAGTTCAATTCAGTAAAGGTCTCCCAGTCGTCCAAACCTATGGCAGCTTCACTAGAAATGGTCCAGGGTGGCCTCAACCCACCCCAACTGTACACTTTATTAGAAAGAAAAGCCTTAAGCCTAACCTTGAAAGTAGAGACTGTGTCAGCCTCCCTAGTGGAACTTGGGAACTGGTTCCATATGAGAGGAGCCTGATAGCTGAAAGCTCGGCCTCCCATCATTCTTTAAGAAAACCTTGATTTTTTTAATACATTTTTAGAACCAGTCAGTTAGAATTTTGTCATTAAAGAAGTTTATAAAGTCATTACTGCTCACAGTTAAAGGGATTTCAGCCTGGCTATAGTGCTGAAGAGAAAACTTTGGTTTGTTTGTTTCTTTAAATTAAGAGAGGACTGTAGGCTGTTTCAGTTTTGTGAATGGTGTTTTTATAAATTGATTAATGAATCCTCTTTGCATTCATAAATAAAAACTTCAAATTAAATTAAATACTTTTTTTATCCACTTTTTCTGCTTCTGCTTCTTTAATGTTTGCAGTTGTTCATTATAACATGCAGCTAACCTTAAGTTTTGCCCGAAAAAAATGAATGTTTGTTCCTATTGATTAATTATGATCCAGTAATTGATTAGAATGTAAATAACCTAACTAATATACAAAACATGTAACTTATTGTGGCTTAATATGAAATGTGTTTATTAGGGCAGTTCAACAATTAGAATGAATGCATTGAAATTGCAAGAATAATTGAAACATGTATGGTTGTGTGTGTCTGGGAAAGGAGGATGGACTTGTGAATTAATCACCACCTTTTTTGCACTGTCACATCTTATTTTCACCTTCAAGCAGCTTAATCACGCTCGTGTAAAAGGAAACAAACCTTACATCACTGTGCGAGAGGTAATTACCCACTTCAAGCGCAGAGGGACAGAGTCCACATCACTCTGTGGGAAAATGCTAACATGGTCTCTCTGTTACCCTGACATCATTGTTATCGCACCCACCTCTCCCTCGAACAAATCAAACATGGAAAATTGTCTGGTATTCCCCCCCTGGGCGCTCCCAATCACAGCATCAAAGGCATGACGCAAGGCCAGTACAAAATGGAAGCTATTATAGCTAATTAGCTGGTGCCCTTTAAAGCACAGGGACCTGCTTGCTGCTGGAGCTCTGAGTGTGTGTCAAAGCAAATGCCACTGACAGCTCCCACGCTACAGAGGGTGGGGGGGAGGGAGGGGAGGGGCGGTTGAAGGGGGGGACAAAAAAGAGAATAAGGCAGAATGTGAATGAGCTGAAAAGTATGCGCCCAGTGTCTTTCAAAAAAAAAAAAAAAATGTTTCCTGTAAGTGATGGAGGAAGTGAGTGTGTAAGAGGAATAAATGGGGAGGGGTGCTGGGTCACTGGAAGATGGTGCAGTTGGGGTGGAGTTGGGGCATTGAGCTACATGTGATGAAAGGAGCTCCTTCTTTCTCTGCCAGGATCCACTTGGGCATTCTTCAAGCTCACCCAAGTAGAACTGCACTGTACTGCACGCACACGCGCACGCACACGCACACGCACACACACACACACACACACACACACATACACACACACACACACACACACACACACACATACACACACACACACACACACACCATGCCCCCCGTCTCAGCGTGATCACACACCTGAATGTACGCCTGCTGCTCAGTTAACAACAAAAAAAAAGAAAAAAGAAAATGCCCACCGCTTCAGCTCATCAGTCATCGTGATTCTGTGGTTACAACAACCCAAAAACCACACACATACAAGCGCACCATCACAGATGGGAACAGATAAGGGCAGGACTCACATGGTTACGCATACAAACATACATTGGAAACGAAAAGCCTGCAGTTGGTTAAACACCACATGCTCCTCTGGCTCACAACTTGTCTCACCATATATGTGAAGGTATTACAGAGTAATCACCCCTCAATTCAGTTTGTTCACTCACTTCATTATGGTTATTTTTATGTTTGACAGCAGCTTGCTAAGAAGTATAATTATGACCTATTCTGGAAAAAAGAAACCTCCATTTTCAGGGTTTTTTGTTTTTTTTTAAATCATTGCAAGTCTTATTCTTGAGCTTACTATTCAGATAGCAAAGCAACGTGAACATGCCTGGGTCAAAACAAACACTAATGCTATTTGCAGGGTTTGCCTTTGATGTCAGTAAAAAGTTGTATTTAAGTGCTGTTTGGTGAAAGCCTTTTTTTTTTACTCCTCATCCTTCCTTTTTAAATTAAGCTCACATTTTTGAGGGTAAAACTCTGATTTGCTGTGAAATTGACAGGGCCTGGCTCATATTGTGTTACTGTAATATTTGTTACAATTGCCTCAATTTGGATTCAAGCTCTGTGCAGGGAATCTAATTGCTTTTGCAGCAGGAACTTTCAACATTGGAATTCTAATGGAATTCCAAAAGCCTGGTCTTGAGTTTATGCGTCTATGCTTTGCATGAGCTCCACATACATAGACTTCCCCACCAATTAACCTCAGATGCATGTTTTGGAATTCATGGCTTGCAGAGTAACAACCACTGTTCCACCGTATCGGCTGCTCTTGAGTTCGATTTCTTACTTTCTTACTTGCTATCATGAGGCATCTGTTGTTGTTTCCATAAACAATAAAACAATGACTGAACTTCAGACCACACGACCATCCAAGTGCAATGCTTTGACATGTTTAATTCAATCAGTCACGTTCTTTGAATACTCCATTTTAATGCTTTGCCAAACAACGATTTATCCATGATTTACATTGTATTTTTGTTTCATCTCTTTTGTGATGTTGCATGCCGTCTTTGCAGCCACACGTGAGTGCTCCTGTTTGTTTATTCATCTCCTTACGAGCACAGCCTCAAGAGCTCAGAGAAGCTCTGCAGATACCGAATAGAACAGAAGTCAAGGCCTCCTCCACCCACATATCCAATCTGTTCTTCATAAATGAGCGCCGATGGATGATTTCCCGCATGCTGGAATCCTTAACCTCTTATTCCCAGCTCCAAGGTTGGTGAGAGACTTTGGGATGAGTTAGAGGTCCGGCATCTTTTCACACATCTTCGCAGATATAAAGAGCAAACAAAACTCTGAGACTTTATCACTGAAATCTAAACCCCCTCTGTAGATTTCATGTCTGTGGGCTCAGGCTGGGGGGGGGGGGGGGGGGGGGGGGGGGTGCAGCGATGACCACCTGTTCTCCGTTTCTCCTTGTACTCGCTTTTGTCATGGGCTTTACATTCTTTCAAACCATTACAGGCCTTGGGCGAAACTTAAGCTTTTGCCAATTTCTCTTTCACTGCCCCATATATGAGAACCTATACAGTCCCCTTTCAGAGGCTTCTTATGTGTCTGTCTTCATTTGAGGCAAATTAAAAACAGAGAAAAGGGTTATCTCGTAGGTCTTACAGTTTCAGCAGGAGTATCACAGGAGCTACGGTTGCAGAATGATATTGGAGATGTTTTTCTTTCTTTTTTTTTTTTTTTAAATAAAAGCACTGATTTACAGGATGATCTCTTGTGTGTCAGCCCATTGAAATAAAGTGAGTCATGGAAACATTTATAGAAAAACTTTGAGGGGGGTTAACAGGACACTGTGAAAAGGACTTCTTATATGTAGAGATTCCATCAACGAGCTATAAAAAGTGAAGAGAGAGGGGTCTCATTTATGGGATAACATGGTCACATTTTACTGCTCCGTGGCATTGAGGCAGAGAGGACGCCTCTTTTGTTTGCAGCACGGCTGCGGCAGACAATGTTCGAGGCGTGTGGAGCGCAGGAATGTTCTTACTGTAGACACTCTCGGAAGTCGGCTTCGAGTGTGTGTCTGTCTGTCGCTTTGTCCTTATGTCAGTGTGTGTCCATTTTCATGACAGATAGGACTGTGGGAAAAGTGCCCTTACAAACACCATCTATTGTCTCCCTCCCATTTATTTGCAGAGCAGCTCATTCCACTGATAAGTGATGGAGAGAACCGTAGATGAAACAAATTCAGTCCACGGCAGCATTGTGACTCGCTTACATGAATCACTTCTGATTAGCTTCAAGCTGGCATGGCCGAGCTCTCAGTGAAGCAGCAGTCACACTGAGGTCTCGCAAAAATTCGGACTCTCCAATCCCATTGAACTGCGCTCACTTC